>NC_141153.1:9185000-9345833 GCF_053477565.2 Lygodium microphyllum | reverse complement strand
TACTTCCGTCCGATTCCCTAAGAATATCAGATCATTGCCCCAATCTTCTATGACTTATGCATTCCGCATCCAGGGTTGGCCTTGTAGTCGACTCCCTTCATGACGATGAAGTCTATTGAGAACTGGACTCCTGCGATCTTCAATGGCTAATTTTTTGGCACTCCGAAACGGTTTGACCTTCATCCCATTAGCCAACATGACATTAAACCTAGCATTCTCAACAAGCAGGTTACCCCAGGCCTGGAGCACCATGTGGCTAAGCACATTGGCTCCTACTCTCATATCTATGATTACTTTCCTTGTTGTGTCTCTTAGTGCTAGGACTAGCAAGACCACATGCATCTCCATGCCTTCCCAAAAAGTGTTGACATGTAAGGACTTGGGCATTGAGTGGAGTGCCAAGCTCAGTATTTGCATCACTAAATGCAAGTCAACTGCCTCTTGCTGAAGCAGCCCTTCCACCCACTATTTCAACTCTTTCCACAGCATCAAATACTGCCTAAGAAAGTCTCCTAAGCTTAGAGTCATTGGGGTGGTTACTAGCGTCATAAGAAGATTACTAGTTGCTTGCTTATCTCCTGATTCCGCACTCCTTGGCTAATGGCCATAGCTAGCTTGTTGGATGATGGCATTCAAATTTCATCTATTCGTTCGCGCTACTTGAGGTGTAGTGATGTCTCTTGGCTTCAGTCGTGTAGGTGAAACCAGTGTGCTCACACTAGAGAGATTATCGATTTCATCCTCCAAGATGGGCTCAATGTGCTTTAAGTGTTCTCAGGCTTCTCTCATCCACTCCTTAACTTTATCTATGGCTTTGAGTTGGCGCTTCGGATTGGGTACTCCCCAACCTTAGCACTTCCTTTTTCTGTAGTCTTCGGAGCAGATGTTTCTATCTCTATCTCCGTGACTTTCTTCCCTATGGGTGGTGTCGTGGCACTCTCAGTTTTAAGCATGACCTTTGCTTTACTTTTTTATTCCTTTGCCTATGGCTTTTATTCCCTATTGAGGTTGTATGTAGCAAGGACATGCCGGCATGCCTCGTCTGTGTTGCTTGGGTCATAACATGCAATGGGATGGGCATAGCCTCTTTGTCGAGTGTTTCAACTCCAAACAACCCCAACAGCACTGATGGCACAATCATCAAACTCGAGGATAATTTTCGTCTAGGGAAATTAGCAAATAGATGTGTGATTCCACACTCTGTGCATCTGAGGTCAGCTTTTTCTTGATTGGCTTGCTCCCTCTCGAGGTAGTGTGATGAAATGTGCCTGAGTGACCACAAGCCTAGTAAGCGATCGGCTCTTGGGTATGCCCTCCTAGGCCTCTACCTCTGCCTAATGCTATCACTAGCACTGATTGATAGTCCATAAGGATTGGATTGCCCTCTTCATCTTATGAGACATAAGGTTTCACTTATGCCTCTTCATCATTCAACTCCATGTAGTGGATTGGTGGGTGGGTTACAAAAGGTTCAAGCAGCCTATGTTTTGCTGTGGGGTTAATTTCCATCCTAGGGATGGCTAGTTTTGCACCATTAGCTTGCTGGAAGAGCCAATGGGGATCCCCTCCCAAAGAAGTTTGGTGGCCAACTCCATAGGTACAGTTGGTTATAAGGTTGCGAGTATGGAAGTCTTCTCGGAAGTTTGCAATGCATGGCATTGTGACCGAACCTACCGCAATTGGTGCAAGGTTGAGACCGAGGGTCTTGACACTATGTTGGGAGGTGGTTTCTACCACAATGCCTTATCATCTCTTGAAGTCTAGCTAGCTCCATCTTCATTTTTGCTAGCTCTTGATTGTGGTCGACACTTTTCTCTTTATTGTGGGATCTTGGGGTTGACCGTATGCTAGATGTTGTGACCCTTTCTGAGGATCTAGCATAAGCTTTGTCTTGATTAGAGCTCTGGGAGCTTCTCTCCTTGAGCTGGTCGTCCACTTGTATGGCCTACCCTAGCTAGTGTGTCTCTTTGCATTAGCTTCATCTTGATTAGAGCTCAGGGAGCTTCTCTCCTTTAGCTAGTCATCCACTTGTATGGCCTCTTCAAAGACCCTAGCTAGTGTGTCTCTCTACAGGCTTGAGTTCCCTACCAAGGTCTTGTAGAGTTCCTCACTACACATTCCACTAATAAATACTATAGAGACTGCTCTCTCAGTGGGTTGTTCATTGCTTGGGATTCTCTTATAGAGACTTTACACAAGAATAATGTAGTCCCTAATGTCCTCTTTGTCTTTCTACTTGACATTCATCAACTGAACTATGAGATTGTCGGAGTACCCAGCCTCAGTGAATCTCTTAGTGAAGAGTTTCTTGAGGTCTGACACATCCAAGATTGTGTACCAGGTCCTACCCTTATTGCCTAGGCATATGTCGAAAGCTTGCAAGTGCTCAGCAAGATCAATGAGGCCATTAGCCTCGTAGACCTGCTCAAATTGCTCTATGAAATTATACGGGTCATTGCTTGGATGATATTTGTCTAGCTGCTTTGCAATTGCAGGGATCTTTGATAGGCTCTTGGAGCCCTGGGTGGGTGACTCCTAATCTTGCAAGCAATGAGGTTGCTAAGGCTGCTGCACTTCTGTTCTACTAATGTATTGTCAATGAGCCACTTTGTAAGAAGCTCGCTCAACGTTAAGTTTGCCTCTAGCACACACACACACACACACACACACTCTCTCTCTCTCTCTCTCTCTCTCTCTCTCTCTCTCTCTCTCTCTCTCTCTCTGTGTTTTCGGTCTTCTTCGATTCCTATTCGCTAGAGCTGCTGGACTTCTTGTATCTCTATGTCTTGTTGCAATCTCTTAGTTTGCTACTCCTAGTTGTAGACTGTGATGCTCTGCAGTGCCCTACGTGCTAATCTCCTCTCCTCCTCAAGGTCTGTGATGATTTCCTCTGATGGTCTACCATGGTGGTCCATTTGGGTTTGGAGATTGTATTTACTTACCATTTGCTAGATCTCAATTGGGAAATCTCCCAAGTTGAGCTCGTCACTTCCGTGAGTTGCATTGGTTTTCCTGAGATATTTATGCCCTCTTACTCCATCGAATTGTTGGGTCAGGTTGAATAGTCTTGTGCCTCCAATGGAGTCAATCCTTCTATGCGTGTGGCTCTCTATGTCAAGTCTCTCTCTTGGTCCTATAGATCGGGATTCTTGATGGCCCGCCGTCTAGGTTTAAGGGTCGTCTCCTATTGGTGGGTTAGTTCTACTTATTATTTCTAGGTGTGTTTCTTATTTATCACAAACAACCCTTAACTTTATGTACACTCCAAGTGTGTGTGGTGTTCCTTTCATGCACTGTGCAAAATCAGGCTTTCCATTTTGCTCAGTGCACTTCAAGTGTCGAAAATAGTTGTGGGGTGAAAATGCAAGATGACAAATGTAGATCTCTCACTCCCTTGTACGTTCTTGGGCCAGGTATGTTTCTACGCTCAGTTGCTAGCCGCTCTAAGAGGTCTTTAGGATCTCTACTGCATCTTTCAACTCAATCAAATCTTAATTGGGGTCTACAAGTCGATTTGTGGCTTAAAGCAAGTTAGATAGCTGGTGAGTTGGTTAGTGTTGCTTCTAGGTCTGTAGGTCTAATTGCACACAATCAGGAGGCTCCATGTAATGAAAGCAATCAACCATGGAATGAAATCTAACTGAAATTGAAAATTAACTAAGCTACAACAAAGAATTAACAAATCTATTGCACCAAGACATCCTCATCATGTATTAATGGTTGGAGATTCAAGAATACATGACGGCCATGGCTGAGTGCTTCATAGGCTAGAAAGAAGCTAACTCCAAGAAAATGGTAAAGCCAAGATTATTGAATGATCAAAAAGATGTCTTGCCTTTGGCCTCTAGTCCCTTTTATTCTAACCCTCTTCCAAACTTAAGGGCTGTTCACACATGTACATATAGGCTAAAGCTAAATTTACAAAAGGCTGGAATTAATCCAAGGTGCAAATATTAATGTTGTATTTTTCCTTCATGACAAACCATCCCTTCCTGAAGATGGTTTTGTCCTCAAAACCAAGAAGTAAGGGCCTATATCCAAGTCAAGAATAATAGTAATCATGCCCATTCATCTTCCAAATGATAAGAAAGCACTGTCCATGAAAAGAAGACCTTTTGCATACCAAACTGTGAGAAAACTGGCTGCTGTCCAAACAGGGCTGATTCACTAAAACTGCCATAACTTTTGATATATTGGTCCAAATATGGCGTACGAGGTGTGGAAACGAAGTATACACTCCCAAGCATCACCTCATAACATCAGAATCAAATTTTGATGAAGTCAGAACAGTTTTATTGTCTGCAGAAATTTCATACAGCAAGCTGTCTCTGCACAGTCACTACATACTGCATCATATATCATCCTGTAATAGCCAAGGAAAGTTACTGACATAAGTTGATGGTTGCCAAGAAGACTCTTCAATGGGAAAATTCTTCCACTTAATAAGATACTCAATGAGAGTACGATTTCTGAGAACTTTCTCTCTCTTTCCAATAATGCTTTCAGGTTCATATATGATCAGTCCTGCCTCATCCAATGGTGGTAACTCTTCCAATACTTGTACATCGGGCCCAACATACTTCTTCAGCTGTGAAATATGGAATACATCATGTATTCTAGTGGAGGATGGTAGCTGAAGTTTATAAGCAAGCTCTCCAATTTTGTCTAGAATCAAATATGGTCCATAAAACCTATGAGCAAGCTTGTTATTCCCACCCTTTAGTGAAGCATAATGCGTCTTGGGCACTTTGAGAAATACCCAATCTCCAACCTTGAAGTCTAAATGTCTTCTTTTCTCATCAGCATAGACCTTCATTACGTCTTGTGCTTTCCTTATGCTGTCCTTGCATTGCCTCATGAGCAACTCCATTCTTTCCAACTCTTCCTTTGCTTGTGGGTTGATGTCTTCATGAAATAAAACTGATGGAAGTTGAACTTTATACCCATAAAGTGCTTCAAACGGAGACATCCCAATGCTCATGTGATGCGTGTTATTATAGCAAAATTCAGCAAGGTGGATCCAACGATCCCATGAAGCTTGTGTGTCATGACAATAGTGCCTAAGGTACACTTCCACCCAATGATTTACTCTCTCCGTTTGCCCATCAGTCTGAGGGTGATAGGCCGTGCTAGGAGTGAGGAAAGTACCCATAGAGGAGAATAGACTTTTCCAAAAGTTGCCCATAAACTTCGAATCATGGTCTGATACTATTCTCATAGGCATACCATGTAGTTTGAACACACCTTCCATAAATTGCTCGGCGACTTGTCTTGCTGAATATTGGACTTTAGTTGGGATAAAGTGGGCTGATTTGGTCAATCTATCAACTACCACATAGATACTATTCCATCCATGACTGGTAGTAGGCAATCCCGTTATGAAGTCCATGGAAATATCTGTCCATTTTTCTGTAGGTATAGGTAAAGGCTGAAGTAAGCCAGCTGGTAATAGAGTGGAATCCTTATTTTGCTGACACTCCAAGCATTGAGATACATACTCTTTAACATCTTTCCATAGACCTTTCCAATAAAAACTTTGATGAACTCTATCAAACGTCTTGAAAAGGCCCAAGTGACCAGCCATTGGCGATGAATGCATCTCTTGAAGCACCTTCAGCTTGAATTTACTGCTGGGAATCAAGTACACTTTACCTTTAAACCATAAGAGGCCATTATGCACTTTAAAATTTGGAAATTCAGCATCACACCCTTGCTGTAATTTTTGTAAAATATGGGCAGCATGCTCATCAAGCACATATTCCTCTTGAATGTCTTCAATCCACTCCTTATAGATGGTGGACACAGTAGATAGACTGCATGCCCACATTCTTGATAACGCATCAGCCACCACATTATCCTTGCCAGCCATGTATGATATTTCAAAATCATATGATTGCAAAGTAGCCCACCATCTCTTTTGCTTGGGAGAAAGATTGGGCTGCGAGAGAAAATATCTCAAGACCCTATGATCGCTTTTGACTTTGAAGTGTGTCCCATAGAGGTAGTGGTGCCATTTCTTGATTGCATGTAAAATAGCAAGCATCTCCTACTCATAAACATGCATCTCTCTCTCTTTGTCATCAAATTTTCTGCTCTCAAATGCAATGACACCATGCTCCTGTACCAAAACTGCTCCCAAACCTCTACCACTGGCATCTGCATAAATGGTAAAAGTCTTGGAGAAATCAGGGCAAACTAGTATGGGTGCTGAAACAAGCAATTCTTTCAGCTCATTAAAGCTCTTGTCCGCGATCTCATCCCAAAAGAAGGCCTCCTTTTTCAGCCGATCGGTAAGAGGAGCTGCAATATGAGCATAGTTTTTCATAAACCGTCGGTAAAAGGATGACAAACCAAGGAACCCTCTTAATGAAGTGGCATTGGTTGGTGTAGGCCATTCTTTGACGCACTGAACCTTCTTAGGATTCACTTTGATTCCATCTTCTCCCACTATATGACCCAAGTACTCCACTTCCTTTGTCATAAAAGAGCATTTAGTGGCCTTGGCAAATAGTTTGTGTATCCTCAATATGTCAAAGACCTCTTTTACATGCTGTAAATGGTCTTCTTTATTCTTGCTATAGATCAAAATGTCATCAAAGAATACCAAAACTGTTTTAAAGAGCAATGGCTGAAGTATCTTATTCATGAGAGACTGGAATGTGGCTGGAGCATTTGACAACCCAAAAGGCATAACCATAAACTGATAAAGACCCCTCTCCGTCCTGAAGGCTGTTTTGAATTCATCCCCTTCCTTCATGCGTATTTGATGATATCCCGATCTCAAGTCAATTTTTGAAAACACCTTGGCATCCTTCAATTCATCTAAGAGATCATCTATTCTAGGTATGGGATACCTATTCTTGATAGTGACCTTGTTGAGATCGCGGTAATCAATGCACATTCGAAAGGAGCCATCTTTCTTCTTCACAAGAAGGACTGGAGAAGCAAAAGGTGATTGGCTTGCCTTAATGAGACCCATTTCCAAAAGCTCTTTGACTTGGCGTTCTACCTCTTCTCTTTCCACTTTGGAGAGGCGATATGGTGGTTTGTTGATGGGCTTTGTATTGGGCAGCAAGTCAATGGGATGATCCACTTCTCTTTTGGGAGGAAGAGAGGTAGGTGGCTGGAAAATATCATCATATTCTTTCAGCAAATTACAAAGACATGGGTCCATATTGTTGGTAGGAGAAGAGGGCTGATCCTCTTCAATCTTGGAAAGAAGAATGGTGAACATACATGCCTTTGCATTTATCTCTTTCTTAACCTTCTTGGGACTGATCATCTCCATTCTTTTCTTTTCAGCTCCATGTAGTGTTACTTGTTGTCCACACCATTTAAACTCCATTTCCATGTTGTTGAGATCCATGGTAAATCTGCCCAAAGATTTCAGCCAGTTGCAGCCAAGTATTATATCAATGGGACCCATTTCTAATGCAATTAGACTCACTGATGTAGTGCAAAATGGAGAAAAGGTGATAGGTACATTTGGACAGCATTGATTGCTCATCTCAAAATTTCCATTTGCCACTTGGATTTTGAGTGACGTAGGTATTTCATGCGTATTCAATTTCAGCCCATTGAGTGACTTAGCATTAATGAAGCTATGTGTACTTCCCGTATCTATGAGTATATGAGCGGTCCTTCCCTTGATTTGACCTTTAAGGCGTAGGGTATTATCCCCTCTTGAACCACTCCATGCATCACTTGATATGGCACATAGTGATGGATGTAAATCAGTCCATGAATCATCCAAATAATGACCACCCGGGTCGAAAGGAAACCCATCCATCGGATCATAGAACTCTTCATGGCCATTCTCTTCATTTTCATGCGCCTCTTCTTGAGTTGTTGTGACATCAAGCTGAGCCAAGCTTCCTTCAATAGATTCACCATCGGAATCATCCTCGATGATCATGCTAATCTTCATATTTTTGGCCTTGCATTTGGACTTATGATCGGGTGACCATTTCTCTCCACATTTGTAGCATAGACCTTTAGCATACATATCTTTGAGCTTATCATTCGATACATGTTTGCCTTGAGTAGGGACTGAAGTTTTGGCATTTATATCAGTCCTCTTTCCATCAAATCTATTTTCAGCATTAGGTCTGAAATTACTGCTTTGTTTTGACCCAAACACAGTAGGAAAAGTGGGTATCTTGCTGTAGGTATTGCTGTAAGTATTTGATGGCTTCCCAATATGCTAAAAATCAGTTTTAGCATGCCCATAATGGCATGATGTCCTTGAGAACTGCGTAGGCTGAAAAGAATGCCCTGTTTTTGGCTGAAAACCCTTGTATTTCTGCCCATAACGTTCAGCCAATTGAATGGCAGCTTGTAGGGATGTAGGATTCATGGCTCCAACTTCAGAAGAAAGAATAGGTTCCAAACCAAATATGTATTTATTCAACTTGGCACTATCGGAGACCCCATGAACATACATCGAGAGGTTCAAAAACTGATTTGAGTACTCTCTAACCGAGAGACCACGTTGCTCAAGAGCATACCACTTTTTCTCTAACCGCTCTTTTTCAATAGGGGAAACAAAGACTTCAATCATAGCATTTTTCAATGCATCCCAAGACAAGAAGTCATGTCCCATCCTCGCCATATATCTCCACCAAGTGTGAGCATAGCCTTCTAGATGAAGGGCTGCAAATTTTACTTTGGCATTCTCGGGCCTTGGGTAAAGAGAAAAATACATCTCTAACTTGTCAAACCACTCCTCCAACTCCGTGGGTGAAGGATTCTCTCCCTTGAAGTTTGAGATAATTATTTTCTCCTTGTACTCTCTCTCGTATTGAGGAGGTTGTCCATTAGGGTGCTGCTGCCCACTATGGTTTTGTGGCCCAAAAGAATTGCCAAAAGGTCCTTGCCTAGGATATTCATTATTTCCATGCCCTTGTGCATAAGGAGTTTGCTGTCCATAATGCATACCATGACTTTGTGGCTGGAAACAATGTCCTTGAGGATGAAAGTATGTGTTGCTCACATTGGGAGGTTGTCCATGCATCGGTGAATTGAAAGGTGGTTGCTGCCCATTATTTTGCTGATTCCAACCATGATTTGACATGGGACTTGGCCTATTGGCCTGCACTTGAGGAGAGAAATTATGTTGTGGCTGTCCAAAAGCATTTGGGGCTGAATTCACATGTCCATGTGGCTGCCCATAAGAGTTTGGGGTTGAATTAATATGGACTTGCTCATAACCACCAACATTTGCTTGAGGGTAAAATTGCTTGTAGAAAGAGTTGCACCCATGGATGTCTTCATCATGCTTTGAGTTTGTTTGCACTCTTTCTTGAAGATCCTGCCCATGTGGCTGAAAGTGACCCTTTTGTTGATGGAATTGTGGCTGAAGTGAAGTGGGATGAGCAAAATCCTTAGCTTTAGATGATTCTCCAACTTCAAATTGACCTACCACCTTAGGAGTAAGTGGTTTAGGTGGTTCTTCAGCCCTATGCGGGTGTGGGATATTAAGACCAGCTGTAGGCAACATTTTCTCACCAAGAAGTGCTACAAGCTTGTCAATACCCAACCTCATACCCTCGAAACCTGATTTCATATCCTTTATGTCATTTGACAATTGCTGAAAACTGTTTGAATTCATTGAGATATGAGACGTCTCTATGGGTTTGATTGGTAGGGGAGTGAGTGGAGCTTGCATCAACCTCATCGTTCTCATAATGGATTCGATAAATGGCATCTTGAGAAGTGTCATGATGTTCACCCCTTTCCTGTTGATGTTCATCCCTATCCTGCTGATATTCCTTCAATTCTTCATTGATAGTATCCAAAACAGGGTCTCTCTTCTTATTTCTAGCCATGGGTTGATTTCTGTCCTGAATTTCTGTAGTAGAAAAACTTGATTATCTTTACTTCTAGAGCTCCAAATTACGAGGTCTCTCGCTCTGTTCAAAGCTTGAAGAGCCCTCTATCCAATGATCTATCAAATGCAGAAAATGGATGAGTACAGAAATTTCTGTAAGGGATTTTCTGTTGCTGTCTGAAAATTCCTGCAGGCAGTGAATACCCTGTTCTAGTCAATTAATGGCTTGTACCATCAATACCCAGCATGTACCAACTTCATAACCTTGTAGGAGAGTCTCATACGTCTGCCCATACTGAAAATGACCTCAGTAACCAGTAAAATGGCTATCTGACTCAAAGTAGACTGCAATCTTTAATGAGGGTATGTATACATACTCTGTTCCAATCTTTCAGACTGAACCATAGTGTCTTTACCATAGGATGTATACATTTTACTGTAGCCATATGTCTTCATACATTTGCCATACCATACATTTGCCAATATCACAAGAACTCACTGTCCATAACTCATGCTGTAGGCTGATTTCAAATGCCTTTGAGATTTGTACCTGCACCTAAACTTGAAAATATGTGGGATCCGAGACCCGAGGGGTTTGCAAAGTTCCCTCTCGGGCCGGGTTGCGCTCCCCTTCAGGGTCCTCGTCGGTAGGGGAGGGTCACCTCACTATTGTCCTACCGACTCGCCCGGCATCCACTTTTTCCTCGTGGGCAAGTACATGGCAAGTGAATTCTAGCTCTAAAAATCAGTATGATATGCATGGAATAGGAAGGAAATACAATTGCCTTTCATTTGCCCTTTTTCATGATATGCAAGATTGAAATTGAAAAGGCTGAAATGTAAATGAGAAGTGGAGAGGTATTTACCTCAGCAGTGACTCACTGCTTACAAAGTTTTTTCTCACTTACCAATTGGGTAATGATTTTCTTATGATCAAGAGGCAAAATAGGCAATCAATTTCATGTCAGGGTTAGGCAATAAAAGATTGAGTAATGAAGCTCAAGAAATTACTGATTTCAATGAATGGAAGTAGATGGGTAATGCTCATTCATTATGGAAGAGTTTGAGACATTTAGAGATGGCCATTTCAGTAAATTGAAGAGGTTTAGTAAAGACAATGACTGAGATAACCTATAGGCTTCATGTAATGCATTAGGCTATGGATGAAAGCTTCATTTAATCCTCTTATTTCTCTTCAGCAATTGGAAATGAGATCAGCAACAATTGGATGTAAAGAGAAATTAAGAGTGATTAGAGTACCTCATTTGATTGATTGGAGAAGAGCATTGTTGATGGAATGACCTTCAATCCATAATGCTTGACATAGGTGGGCTGAGCTTGATAATCCAACTAAAATCAGTCCAAGAGATCTTCAATATTCAAGGATAATCCCTTCCTTGATAAGCTTCAGCTCCATTAATCCCATGAAAGCTCCATGACTCCATAAATGCTCCAAATGTGGGTTGATGAAGACCAATTACATTCTCTACTTGAAGTAGGTTGCAATAGGTATTAGAGAGGGCTTCAATGTGTCCAAGAGATCCCGAAATTTGAGAGGGAATGCCAAAATTTAATGGCATAAAAGCTTCAGGCTGTCCATTGAACACCTAGACCTCCATTGGCTTCAATCACTTCAATATCGGTCCAATGTTGATGGATTCTTGAGGGGGAATGGTTGAGGAAGCTTCAGAGATGCTTTGCCCACAAAAGCCCCATGAATTGCTTTAAAAATTTCAGGAATATTTAATGCTGTCCCAAACTGTTACACATAGAGTTTGCAATCTCCATATCCAAGCTCCAACAAAGCTTCAAGCTTCAAGATCAGTCAATGTTGGTACTAGGATGTATGTAGAGGCTTCAGGGAGTATAATAGAACAAAAACCCTTTGATCTTGATGAAGAAATCTGAGAAATTTGAGTGCTATCCAGAACTATCATAAAACTCCATAACTAGGGTTTTGAAGAAGAGGGAACACTCCAAACTGATAAGGATCTTGAAGAAATTGGTGAGATATCTCTTGTCCAAGGTTGGAAGATCAATAGCAATGCATCAAGAGGATCATCACCCTGAATTTCTCACGCAGTATAGGAGTATGTTCAGATGGCGCAAACAGCGTGAGTGCATACTCACGTCCTAGAAATCAGCAATGGTGCTAAGTAACTACATAAGCTACTCCTCTTGAAGCTCTTGAGGCAGGGAAAGAGGTCATCCAACCCATTCTCATGATAGAAGTGAGAAGGAGAAGATCTGATGTGGTCTTGGCCATGGATTCTTGTGGAAAGCTTGAAGAAATGAGGAAAGGAAAGAAGAAACCCTTCCTTCTCAAAAGTAACCACAGTTAAAATGTCCTGTAACCATTTGTTTGTACACTTACCCCAAATTTTGGCTCAATCTTGATCACGTCCTGCTATTTTGGCTAGAGCCTTCCATTTCTTCCCTTGGTAATGCCAATAATCAGCATCTTCATCCTTGTTTGTAGCAGACCTTCACATATAACTCCGGTTTGAAATCTTCATGTCCTGTCAAGTCCTGTCACTCAAATTCCTAACTATGGTTTGCTCTCTCTAGCCTAGGAAACTGAATCTAGTACTTGAAAATGACTTCTGCAAGGATCTAAGCTACAACTCTGATACCAATGTAATGAAAGCAATCAACCATGGAATGAAATCTAACTGAAATTGAAAATTAACTAAGCTACAACAAAGAATTAACAAATCTATTGCACCAAGACATCCTCATCATGTATTAATGGTTGGAGATTCAAGAATACATGACGGCCATGGCTGAGTGCTTCATAGGCTAGAAAGAAGCTAACTCCAAGAAAATGGTAAAGCCAAGATTATTGAATGATCAAAAAGATGTCTTGCCTTTGGCCTCTAGTCCCTTTTATTCTAACCCTCTTCCAAACTTAAGGGCTGTTCACACATGTACATATAGGCTAAAGCTAAATTTACAAAGGCTGGAATTAATCCAAGGTGCAAATATTAATGTTGTATTTTTCCTTCATGACACTCCATGAGTGGTCCGATGCATCTTGAAGGCTACTGTGAGGTTTTTTTTGCTACAGAAGGTACTCTACATTACTCGAGATGTGCTGGATCAATCAATTTTCACCATCCACTTTTTGTGATTTGATAGGGTTCGATTCTCAATGTCCGATTCCCAAAATCAAACATCCAAGAGCAAGTGGTCTGATTTTCATTTGTCCGATTTCACTATGTCCAATTTCCAAGCTGTCCGATTTTGGGCATCCGATTTCCATAAGTTCGATTGTTTGATTATCCAAATCAGACAAGCCACATTTCTAGTTGAATGGGTTGGGTGGTGTCTGACTGGTTCGAGGTCCAGAATCAGACCATCCAATTATCCAGAATTGGATGGTCCGAGTCTGATTTTGACGGTCTTGGTTCTAGTCGATGCAAAAAATTGAATCGATGGCAATGATTTTGGGCATGGCAGGTCACACAAACCTCCAAAAAGCAAGAATAGACAAGGGGCAAGGTTTGTATATACTTGGTGCAGTTAGAAAACACTCGTAGATGTGAGAATTTGTCACATGCCTACTTAAAAATTCCATGGTAGCATGTTTTAGTGGTTCATTGGGGAACTATCCTAAACAACTTCACTCGAAACTCACAAGAATGCACGGGGTCTATTGTCTAGGTTTCCCACAGTCCACCTCGTAACGGAAGGCATCGACCATCCCCACGAGGATCAACCTACAAGATCAGGGTCCTAATTTGATAATTGAGGTCTTGATACATTAGCTCCATTAGAGGTATCCCACAAGGGCTTCTCATCCAACTGGAGTGATTGTCGATTGTAGTTACCCTTGGTTCATGGAGTGCAATACTTTTTTCCAGTAACTGGTTAGGATTCAAGGAATCTTAACAAAGTTCTAGCACAGCCACTGCACCTTTTCCCTAAGATAATTTTAATCAAGGTTTTAAGACCTCACTCTAGGTAAGTCAACGCTCATCTCTACCTAAATTTTCCTAATTAACATCTTTTTTGTGGAAAGCCATTTGTGGGAAGCCGTCCACCCCCATTGTGGGAAGCCACCCATCAAGGATCTCACCCACTGGCTTCTTCCACAAATTGTGGATCATCAATCTTTTGTGTGCAACCATCAATGCGTGCACAAATAGAAAAGAAACATCAGGAAGTGTTTTTAGCATAGGAATCAACCCCCCCAAATCTAAGGTTTCTCTTTTAAGGTCCCACCTTATTCTTAGGGTTTCACTTCCTACTTGCAACTCTTTTTCAGGATCCATAAGTTATTTCACAAAGCTGATTAATTATGAGAAGTCTAATTTATCATTATAAAGAAAATTTTATTTCCACCCTAAAAGATAATATTGGCATTTATGCCTATGGCAGGAAATCATGCGCTGCCGTGCCCTAACAGGCAATTAGCAGGATTTCAAATGCTTTTCCAAGTCTGCTTAGACTTTAGAATTTGTATCGACAAATTCTTATAAATGTCCAACAAGTTCTACAAACATTTGATATTTATTTAATTTCATGATACTTATAGTTTTAGGGTTGTCGAGTATTTCATTGTTGTTTTCACTTCAACATTCTTGATATTTTAGGTTAGGTTTTCTTGCCGATTCATATGTGAGTCAACCCATGATATTGACGCTCTCACTAATATAATCATTAATATTAATGTTACATGTATTTTTAATAAGAAAATATTTTTTATTTTATTCTATTCGTATTCTATGGTTTAATTGACGATGTCTCGTCAAACTTTCAACATTATCTAGAAAGATCAAGTTTCATTTAGCTATGTCCTAAGTGCGATGCTGATTGTTTTCTGAAATTTTTTTATTCTAGGCAATGCAAAAATCATAAGTGTAATTTCTCTTTCATCTTTCAGACCTCAAATTATATTTCCACGTATTAGGATTTATGTGTGTCTAGTATATATTTTCCTATGCAATTTTCTGTTGATTTAATGCATTGTTTATTATTTAAATTATTTTTTGTAAATTATTAAAAATTCATATGAATTTTTTTATCATTAGCAAAATGAAATAGATATAGTGACTTTCAAGGAAAATTTATTAAATATTCCCTTCCCTAACAATGTCTACCATTTTTCTGTATTAGATCACATGTGTCATTAATGAAATAACAATAAATATCTCAAAATAAACCATAATTAAGATATTTTCTTAATGATAGAAATATAATCCTTTTCCAAGTGAAAGATTCTTTTCACTGAATAGTTAATTATTATATTACTTAGGTTATTTTTCTAAGCGACAGTGCATATATATTTTCATTAGAATGTGTTCATAATCGTGTAAAGCCAAATAAAACGATAAGCTTATAAAACATTAATTTTTTTCAAAGCGATAAGATGTTACCTCTCTCAGGTTTTCTGTAATGGGGTCTTGCCAATTCCTACTACATCATTTTCTCCATCAATCATGTTTCTTGCTTCCCTTGCTTCAAATGTGCTTTTTAAATTTCTACGACCTCGCGAAGCCATGAATGTCATGCAAAATTAACATAGTAGTTCAGTGAGAGTTTATGGTTCTCTCAAAATATTTTACCCAGCATTTTACTTAGCGGTATGGTCATATGGGGCGAAGGCGTAGTAGGCAGTAGAGAAAATCAAAATGAGGTAGAAGGGGGTTATTTTCCTCTTTCAAGACTCGAGCTTCAATGGATAAGAGAAGTAGAGAAAATTTTCCATAATCAGGAGGTCTTCCTTCTTGTTTTTTTTGTAAAGGAGGTGGGGGGGGGGGGGGGGGGGAGGGGGAAGGGAGAGGTGTATTTATAAGCATGAGGGGGAGTATGCAGTCGACTGATTCTTTTGGCTACTTATCAAGAGCCAATTGAGCTTTATTAAATATTCATTTTGATTACTTACCCTATTGGTTGGTGGCATGGGGATGATTATTTAATGCTTTCCCTCTTTGTAGGCATAAAAAATGTCTTTTTTGTCTATTTTTAAAAACATATATTTCTCTTTTTAAAATGACTTCATCTCGTGGGTTTTGGCCTAGTTACTTCATGACTTATCTAGTATATAAAGTCATGTCATACTCTTTGATACTTAACTTACTCAATATCATGCTCATTCTTGCGTATTCTTTATCTACCAATTGAGGCTTTTGCAAATTGTCTTGTGGTTATGAAATCAATGTGATCCTCAACACATTAAATGGAATCGAAAATGCTAAATCAAATATAATGTGAAAAAAATTATATGATCAAGTTGTTGTAATAATATTATTTAAGAGGCGTCTTTGCTTTTTGTTGGCTAGGAACATTGAGGCATCTTCTCGTGTGGATTGTGGAATCAATTTAATGTGAGACTCGATATCAAGAAAATTAGATGCGGTCACTTATGTGATAGCTCGAAAGTAATTTTAAAAATGTCTCAGGTCCAAATTTGTTTCTTGATATGAAGCATTGTTGTCCTACATTAATTTGTTAAATGTGGCAGGGGCATTAGTTAGACCGAAAGACATTACAAGAAATTAAATGACCATATTTGGTATTGAAGGCAGTTTTGGGGATATCTTCTTCCTTGATCCTTATTTGGTAATAACCAGATCAGAAATCAATCTTGAAAAGATTTTTGCCCCTTATAGCCTATCAAGTAGCTTGTATATTCTTGGGATCAAATACTTATTCTTGATTGTTACCTGGTGGCGAATTATTGGTTTGATGTATCCTTGATCCAATAACTACTTGAGTGGCTCTTTTAGCTCAATTGCTTTAGGGATAGATGTTTTATACGGAGTCTTAGCAATTAGAGTGGCAGATCCTGGTTCAAGTCTAATCTCGTGATCGACTTCTCTTTGAGTAAGCTCTTCTAGGAAGATGCCATCATATTCCTTTAGCTAATATGGCTCTCCCTCGTCTTGATTATTCTGCTCAACCTTATTTAATTTTATGAGATACACAGGTAATCCTTTTCTTAACCCTTTTATTATGTGAGATGATTTGGCTAATTGAACCTTGGGTTTTCTTACCTCACCTTAGGTCATCACTTTTTTCCCCTTTAGGTTTTGAAAAGTCACTTGGCATTTTCTGCACTGAATATGTGTGTCATTGGGGATTAGCCAGTCCATACCCAATAGACATTTGTAGGCCCCTAAATTCATGATCCTAAATCCCATTTCAGAGGGATTGCTTCCCAAGCTAAATTTCACTTTGCAAGTTTGCTAAGTAGACAGGATTTCTTTTTCATTGGCAAGTTCCACAAGCAACCTAGATCTACGGTATTGTGTCTATACCTAATTTCTTGGCACACTTTGGTGACATGAACAAGTGTGTGCTTCCACAGTCAATCAGAATTTTAAAGGACTTACCTTGATATTCTGTTGGTGTTTGAATCACCGAAAAGTGGCAATTTTGGCCTTTCTTATGGAGGGTGGCATGAACTGATGCCCTCTCCATATCGGTTTCCATAGTTGGGTTTCCCTTTTCTTCAAGCTCTTTAAGAATTATTGTATATGCTTTTCCTTTTGCAATTGAAGCTTGGTTTTGACCTATGTACTATCCTTGGTGAGGAATTTGGCCAAGCTTTGGGCATTGTCTTTTAAAGTGGCTTGGCTCACTACAGTGGAAATACCTAGATATTCTTGAATTACTTCCCGCAGGTATTAATTTTCTGATTGTATTTGTTTTGGCCCTCTTGCTTTGACTAGACGGACACTAATCTTGGGCTCACTTAACATAGCCCCGTGAAGTCCCTTTTTTAAATTCCAGAGCCTATTATTCCTTGGCTTTGACTAAATTTCTTGAACAAGAGGGTGTTGTGCAATGCAAGGACAACATTCGGAAAGCTCAAGAGACAATGAATGCTTATGCAGATGAGAAAAGAAGACATGTGGAGTTTGATGAAGATGAATGGGTATTTTTTAAGGTTTCCAAGTCTTGTTATGCTTCTCTTAATGGAGGACACAACAAACTTGCTCATAGGTTTTATGGTCCTTACCGCATTTTCAAACGAGTTGGGGATCTTACATATCAACTAGATTTCAAACACAAAAATCCATAATGTATTTCATGTGTCTTAGCTCAAAAAGTATGTTTGGTTCTCAAATCCAAGTTCTTGAAGAACTACCTCCCTTGGATTACGATGGCTTGATCATCTATGAGCTTGAATAGATTATTGGCAAGTGGGAGAAGGTTCTAAGGAACCGCATTCTGGTGGGATATCTTTTCAAATGGAAGGGTTTGCCTACTGAAGAATCTTCTTGGCAACAAGCATCATATTTGGAGCAAATTCCATCGCTTCTACAACAGGACAGTTCATGAACATGGCAATAAATAGCTTGTTGTGATAATTTCCTGTCAGAAAGTAAATTGTATTACCTTCATCAAAATTTGATTTTGAAGGCATGGCTAAATACTACATGTTGTCCTCTACATTTTTATATATTGCACATGGAAATCAGTCACTTCTAGCTCAAGATATGGCCAATTTTGTACTACAGTTTGTTTTGGACAACTTACAACATTCTGTTCTATATACATGGTTATTCTTCATCAACTTCTTTGCTCTTCATCAACATAGAGATTTATTTCAGCATGATTCCAAATGCTTCAATCTATCCTTGTAATCATCCTTGTAATTATTTTCCTATTTTAGCTTTGAGGACAAAGATCTTTTAGGTCGGGATGGCTTATAATAAAGCATAAATGCCTTAGTCCAGGGTAGTAAGTATAAAAGGTAGAGATGTAACATATGAAGGATCTTTTGCCATTTTTAAGAATACATGATTTGAGGTTTCCTTCCTCCCACCATCTAAGAGGGTGCATACCATGTCCCACCATGGCATGAGCCACTAAGATCATGGGGTGCATACCATGTCCCACCTTGGCATGAGGTGAGTATTCATGTTGCAGCATTCATCTATGATTCTTAGCCTTCCATGGCAATATAATTTCATGCCTAACCACCTTAGCTATGGTTTCTTGGCACATATGGTGTATTTCTTGTATTTTTAGATATTTTGTTTGTTGTGAGAATGTCAAGAAGTGGACTGGAGAGAGAGAAGACTATAGAAGAAACAAAAAAGAGTGCAAAAGAGAGAGAAATAGAGTGATGAGGAGAGAGAAAGACCAGAATAGGCGAGAGAAAGACATGAAAGAGAAAGAAGCCATTGAAACTGTGAGCAAGGTGAGAGAAGAAGAACATTAATGTATTAATGTGTCAAAAGATAGAAAAAATTACATGTCCTCTCTTTTTATACCAATGTCAGTGTAACATGGCATAAGATCAATATTATTCACACATAAATCCTTATTCTTCCCAACTTCTTACAATCCATCCCATCCCAAATGTTTTTTTCCTAAAAAACAAACGTATAAAGATTGGAAAAGGATGGATAGAACAGAGTACTACTCTATTTTTTACAGCTTTACAAATGAAAAAATGAATGAAAGATGACTGTCATATAGACTAGAAAAAAAGAAAAAAAGTAAGCCTCAACTATATACATGATCAAGAATGCTTCAAAGATATATGGAGCCATAAAGTCTTCAACTGATGAACCCAGGATGAAGTGGACATCTTGTTGTGTGAACAGACCCTACTGGACTAAATTTGCCATAACTTCTAGTAGAAGTGTCCGAATGAGACGTGCCACATATCAAAACGTAGCTCTTGAAGAGTAATTTGAACTTATGTAAGTGGTTTAGTTTTAAAAATTAGGCACAATAAAAATTGTTCTAAAATAGTGTGATGTCATGTCCCTGTTTGCATCAAAACTAGCTCAGGCTAGGCTTCAGCCCACCAATGTGTCCCTTAGGAAAGAAAACTCATCTAATATAGAATCAGGCCTCCAAGAAGCTTCCTCGGGTGGTAAACCTCTCCATTTGATCAAATATTCAATGATGGAATGAGATCAAAGCTTCTTTTGATGCTGACCTATGACAGCCTCTAGGATGTACTGAATAAGATCTTCGTCATCAATAGGTGGCAGCTCATCAATTGTATTAACAAGATCACGATAGAAAGGCTTGAGCTGACTAACATGGAAGACATTATGAATATTTGTGGAAGAGGGTAGCTCCAATTTGTATGCCAAGTCGCCAATGCTCTTTAAGTTTCGATAAGGGCCATAAAATCAGTGAGCAAGCTTGTTACTAGATCCATCTTTCAAAGTAGAATACCTAGACTTGGGCACCTTCAATAAAACCAATTCTCCTTCTTGAAACTCTAAAGGCCACCTCTTCTCATCAACATACATCTTCATTTGGTCTTGATCTTTCCTAAGATTCATCTTACACTACTAAAAAAGGGTTTGCATTCTTTCTAAATCTTCTCTCCCATGAGGGTTGATTCTTTTATTAAAGATGACTGCGGGTAAGGGCACCTTATTGCCATATGTAGCCTCAAAGGGCGAAACTCCAATGTTAGTATGAGTAGAGTTATTGTAGGCAAACTCAACCAAGTGTAACCAAGAATCCCATGAATTTTGGACATCATAGCAAAAATGACAAAGATAAGTCTCCAACCATTTATTTACCCTTTTTGTTTGTCCATCAGTTTGTGGATAATAAGCCATAGAAGGAGCCAATTTAGTGCCCATGGACATGAATAGCGCCAGCCAAAAGTTACTCATGAAATTTGAGTCTCTATCATGAACAATCACCTGCGGTAATTTATGTAGTCTAAAAATTTGCTCCATGAATTGACTGGTCACTTGAGAAGTAGCAAATTGAGTCTTTGTTGGAATGAAATGGGCTACCTTGGTGAGTCTATCCACCACTATATATATAGTATTCCATCACTTTTTAGTAGTAGGCAAGCCAGTAATGAAATCCATATGGTAATGTGAGTCCACTTATCTATAGGAATGGGTAATGGTTGCAACAAACCACTTGGCTTATGGTTGTTGTCCTTATTCTGCTGACAAGACATACACTTCATGAAAAAGTCCTTGACATCTTTCCACAGCCCTTTCCAATATAAACTTTTGATGATCCTATCATAGGTCTTGAAAACCCCAAGGTGTCTAGCTAAAGGCAAAGAATGTAGTTTCTCCATAAATTTTCGTGTAAAAGAAGAGGTAGAAGGAATAACAATCTTGCCATTTAACCAAATAAGGCCATTTTTAAGATGATAATGCGAGTTATCTTCCATGGGACCTTGCTATAATTTTTGAAAAAATATGACTGAGCTTTTCATTCAAAAGATAAGCCTCATGTAGTTCTTCAATCCAATCACTATGTAGCTCAATCATTGTTGAAACTTTGCAGGCCCACATATGAAAAAGAGAATCAGCCATTATATTTTCTTTACCCTTCATATGAGTGATGTCAAAATCACTATGCAGCTCAGTCATTGTTGAAACTTTGCAGGCCCACATATGAGAAAGAGAATCGACCACTATATTTTCTTTACCCTTCGTATGAGTGATGCCAAAATCATAATTCTACAGGGTAGCTATCCACCTATGTTGCTTAGGAGTAAGATTGAACTATGTAAGGAAATACTTAAGAACCTTGTGATCACTTTGGACTCCAAATCGGTTGCCATACAAATAATGGTGCCATTTCTTTATTGCATGCAAGATAGCCAACATCTCGTGATCATAAATATTCATGGCCATTTCTTTATCTATAAGCTTACAGCTCTCAAAGGCAATCACTCCATGCTCCTGTAACAAAACAGCCCCAATGCCACGGCTAGTGGCATCACACTGTATGGTAAATTCTTTCAAGAAATCTAGGCATACTAGAATAAGAGCAGAAGTAAGGAATTCCTTTAACTAATTGAAGCCACTATCTACAAGAGCATCCCAAAAGAAAGCTTCCTTTTTCAACCTATCAATCAAAGGAGCTGCAATAGCCGCATAATGCTTGATGAATCAGCGATAGAATGAAGATAGACCAAGAAATCCTCTAAGAGAAGTAGTAGAAGTAGGTGTTGGCCAATCTTTTATACATTGCACCTTCTTAGGGTCAGCTTGTATCTCTTTTTCATTGACAATATGTCCCAAGTATTCCACTTCAGTTTGCATGAAAGAACATTTTTTCTCCTTAGCAAAAAGCCTGTGATGTCTCAATACATCAAAAACCTTTCTCATGTGTGATAAGTGATCCTGTAGGGTCTTACTGTAAATCAGAATGTCATCAAAGAAGACTAAGATAAACTAAAAGAGGAAAGGTTACAAAATCTTATTCATGAGGCTCTGAAAGGTAGCTAGAGCATTTGTAAGCCCAAATGGCATCACTAAGAAATGATAGAGCCCTCGATTAGTCATAAAGCAATCTTGATTTATCACCCTCTCATATGCGGATTTGATGATACCCTAACCTCAAATCAATCTTTGTAAAAAATCGATCTCCCTTGAGCTCATCAAGTAAATCATCAATCCTGGGTATTGGATACATGTTCTTCACTATGATCTTATTAAGATTCCTGTAGTCAATGCACATCCTGAAGATCCATCTTTCTTTTTTACTAACAAAATTGGAGATGCATAAGGTGAATAACTTGGTTTGATGAATCCTATCTCAAGGAATTCCTTGATTTTCTTGGCTACCTTCTCTCGCTCACACTTAGACAATCTATAAGGTGACTTATTGATTGGCTTTGAGTTGGGCTCCAAATCAATAGGGTGATTTACTGATCTCTTGGGAGGTAATAAAGTAGGCACCTCAAACAAATTCCCCTATACTCCTCAAGAAGAGCTATCAAGGCTAGATGAGTTGCTGAATTATTGGGCTGATCTTCCATCTATTTATTCAAATGCAAAACAAATATATATGAATGCCTCTTGTACTCCCTTTTGAGTTGTTGAATGGTAATAAGCTGAAAATCTGATTTACTAGGAATTCCTTGTAAATGGATGAGCTATCCATTGAAGATAAAATCCATGTATAGCTGTGAGAAGTCCATAGTGATTTTGCCTAATGTCATCAACCAATCACAACCGATTACAATATCCATAGGCCCCATTTTCAAGGTAATTAGGTTTACTTTTGCTTCAAAATTTTCAACTAGCTGTAAAGAAACCTGTGGGCATATTTGTGTGCTGATTTCTTCTTCACCATTAGCCACTTGAACTCTAATGGGATGTTGTAAATTAGTGGGAAGACAATTCAGCTTGTCCATAATGGACTTATTCACAAAACTATGGGTACTATCTATATCAGAATGAACACAGTCTTTCCATGAATGTTACCTTTAATACAAAGTGTATTAGGGCTCTTGAAACCTGTGGCTTATGATAAGTTCCACCTGGATCAAAAGGAACACTCCCACTTGGATCAAAAGAAAAAGAGTCGGCTGGATCATAAAAATACTCTTGCCCAACTTCTTCCTCAAGATCATCATTTTCAGCATTAGGTGCAATTGCATTAACTTCATCAATCTCATCTTTAGGATCCTCAAAGACTAACATACTCTGAAGTTTGGCTTTAGCATTTTTGTATACGCACTTTGTGGCATGATTAGGTGTATACTTTTTTCCACACTTAAAACATAAGCATTTTTCCTTTCTTTCTTTGTAGAGGTCCATAGGGATAGACTTAGGATTCATGTTGGCTAAAATGGATTTAGGCTTGTTATCCGCTTGTTTGAAGTCAACTCTAGGACTGCTTGTTGTCTTGAAATTACTTTGAGGTCTTGAAGCATTGAACAGTGGATAAGTTGGCACTCCTAAGTCTCCACTTGGTGCATGATTGCTACCATAAATGTTACCAAATTGTCATTGTTTAAAAACAGTCCTTGGCTGTCCAAAACCACAGGCTGAAATGAAGACTCTCTTCTATATTTCTTTCCATAGTGCTCCGCAAGCTCAATAGCTAAAAGAGAAGTAGGGTTTTGTGCCGTGATATCAGCGGATAAGAATGGATCTAAGCCATACATATACTTGTGGAGCTTAGCCTTATCACTGATACTCTCTACATACATGGTTAGTGCACTCTCTTACACTTAAGCCTCTTTGGTTTAAACCATACCATCTACGTGCCAATTTCTCTTTTTCAAAAGGGGAGACAAAGACTTCAGCCATAAGTTTCTTGAAAGCTTCCCAATTCTCTACAAGTATGTATTCCTTTTTAATATACCTCCACCAAGTATACACAAATCCCTCCAAGTGCAAGGAAGAAAAATATATCTTCATGTCATCAGTTCTAGGAAATATGTCAAAGTAAGATTCCATTTTGGAGATCCACTTCTCTAAATCAGATGGTGAAGATGGCTAACCATTGAACTTGGCCAAAATGATCTTGTCTTTCAACTCTCTTTCATGGAAGGGTTGTTGTCCCAAAATAGACTAATCATTAGTGCCAGGCATTGAACCCCCAAAATGAGATGAAAATCTCCCAATAGGTGGCTGAGAACCACTATGAAATCTTCCTGTCAGTAGAGGACCTCTAGGGAGTTGGGTATTTAGCCCAAAAACTTGGGAGTTGGCACGATTTAAATTGCCCAAATAGTTGTCATGCCTTTGTGAAGCCTGACCTACTTCATAATGGCTATTTGGGATACCCCTTCGTCCAATAATTCTATGACCTTGACCATTTTGGTTAGGTGGCTGAAGTGAGATTGAGGGCTCAATGTTGGAATAAGCTTTCTCATTTGCTTCTTTAGATCACATTTGCATTTTCATCCATTGGGAGAATTGAGGCATTATTTGAGCATTAGATTCTAGTAAATTGTCAATAGAAGCCTTTGTTTGAGTAGTTGAATCCACTAATTTCTCAATATAAGACTTGGTTTGATCAATAGATAAAACCATCTAGTCCATTATTGATAATAGGTCCTCATGACATTGTTGATGCCTTAGTTTATGTGTACACAAGGTATTATTAAGTGCACTGATTTCTCCATGTTATTGAGGCTCTTTAGGCCTCTCTTGGGGTATATTCTCCAGCATAGAATCTCCGATTTGCTGAGCATAATCATCCTGGACCTTATTTTTGTCTTTATGCCCTACCATAATAGTGCAGTCTTGCAGTACCCCCTGTTAGAAAAATGGCTATAACTTGGGCTAGGAAACTTCGATTCCAATTTTTTAAAAGTCAAATCGAAACCAAGGATGCCCTCTTTAAGATGAGCTATATCAAACTGTAAGAAGTTTAGGACAGAAAATTCTACAATTCAATCTTTGAGTTTAAACTATTTAGGCCTACACCCTGTTTTAACCAGTGAATGCCTTGTTTTCACCCTATAAGGTAAAATAGTAATCTCAAATGCCTACCAAACCCTGTAGAAGGTTGAATATGACCTGTGGGTACCCTGTAGTATCTACACCTATACTTCAATAATGAAGTTTGTATCTATAAGGACCTATAAATTCCCTGCAGTGTCCTGTAAACTCCCTATTTTACCATGTTTTGCTCCTAAAGATGAGTCTTTGGAAACACTTCAATCTTCAATTCTCCACTTGATGTACTTGTGTGAGGGATAAAACAACAGGACATGCTCCCTACATGGGCTCTGAATCATCAGGAGATGGGCAAAGTTTTCCCAAGATCAATTGGTTGCACCCCTTCAAGATCTTAAATAGTGAGGGAGGGTCACCTCTCTTTTGTCTCATTATCTCCCCTGGCATCCACCTTTTTCCTCGGTGGATTTATCAACATGGTAGTAGCATTCTATGATAATCAATCAGCATGAAATGAACTTTTGAAATATTCATTTAGCCCCTTTCATGAAATGCAATTGGATGGAAATTTTGAAAGATCGGATAGGAAGAGGGTCTTACCAATGCAATTTAGTGACTCATTGATTGTTATACTTAACCTTTTATAATATTTCAGCTTGGATAAAAGAATTTCAACCAATCAAATCAAGGTTATGCATCAAACTTGGTAAATGATATCTATGATGAAGTATGATTGAATCAATGTTGAAATTCAATGAAATGAGTTCGGATTAATAGGAAGAGCACTAATCTCTAATCTATTGATCAATTCAGAGAATTAATTGTTCAATAATCTTTCATCAACAAGTGAAAAAGTATAAGCAAGTGCATTATTGAGAGATTTCAAAGATGAAGCAAAAAAAAAAACCTTGATTAAGCTTGAAGAAGATGGTAGATGTCAGTTCCAATCCAAATAATGGAAGAATTCTCCATGATCCATCATGAATCCACCATAAAACTTGAAAGATCCATAAAATCAGTCCATATAAGCTCCAATACGATCAAATCCATGAAGAATCAATGCCTTGAGCTTGCTTGAATACTTGAATACTAAATATTCAAGCCTCTTGAAGGAAAGCCCCAAAATAAACCTTCAATATGAGCTCCAATATCTGCCATGATTTGAAATCCTTGCAATGTCTTCAATCTTAGAGTCCATTTAGCTTGTAAACGGTACCAAGGAAGCCTTGGAGGTCAGAAAGATCCAGAGATTGAAGAAATTTCAGCTTCTAGGTCTGTGGCTATGGCTACCTTGCTGTGTTTTAGGATTTTCAGCAAAGAAGATGAAGATCGGGGTTTCTTTCTTGCTAAAAGTTGCTGAAGATATGTCTAGGACTTAACTTTTTGAATTTACCAAGAGATAGGGAGTTTTTCTTACCCTTTGAAAAGCCATATCACATTTTTGAAAGGTTTGCTTAGTCCTTTTTGGGTTGATGTAAGCCTTTTCTCGATCTTGTGTGGCCTTTATGTCCTATTGGATTGCCTTGACCTATTCTTGCTTGTCATCTAGCATCCTTTTGAGGCTTCAACTTTTATGGATGGATTAGAAAAAATAAGCACTCTTGCCCATATAGTTATTGAAAGGGAGTCATTCCAATGCTTTGTTGCAAGGAAGCATTGTAGGCATATTCTACCAATGATAGGTACTCGATCTACCTCTTTGGCTGTCGGCTATAATAGACTCTCAAATTATTCTCCAAGGCTTGGTATTTTCTTTCGATTTTCCCATTGGTTTGTGGGTGGTATGCTTTGCTGAAACATAATTGAGTTTCGATGGCTTGAAAGAGACTAGTCTAGAATTTGAAGATAAATTCCTTTAAGAGCTTAAGCATTGCATCACATATCCAAGGACGTCTACTTTCATTCTAGCCCAATAGTAGCTTCTTTTGACTACATTTAAGATTTTGGCATACCCCAAATGACTAGGTATCGAGCTATCATGAGCTTCCCACATAATTTTCTTTTTTAGTTTCTAGTTTTTAGGCACATAAAGGCTCTACTGATAATAGAGCAACCCATTTTGTAGGACATAATCCTTGAATTTGACATTCTCTTTTAGGGTTTTACTTTCTAAGTATCTAAAAAATGTTCATCTTTAGGTACTTTGGTAACCATTACTTCTAGAATATGGTTACTGGTACATATAAAGAGTTGAATTAGGGCCATATAAAAGGGCAAAGGACACATGTACATGTAATCAATTTTTACACAATAATACAACTTTGTCCTTCTTCTCTCTCTAGCTCCTCATGTCCTTTCATGGCTTCCAACCATCTCTCTTCTTCTTTCCAGTCTTTCTCTCTTCATTTCTAGTATTTCTCTCTCTTCATCACTCTCTTTCTCTCTCTCATGCACTCCTCTCTCTTTTATAGTCTTCTCTCTCCTCTTTCTCTCTCTCATGCACTCCTCTCTCTTCTATAGTCTTCTCTCTCTAGTTCACTTCTTGACAGAATCTTTGACCAAGTAGATAATGGCACCATAGTTTAAGGGGATGAATGACTGCCAAAAGTTCTAGATCATGTACAGTATAATTAGTAACTACAATTTCTTTGAGAGAAGTCACGAAGGTTTAATATTGCAGTTGTAGTGAGGCATTCATTTAGCTTTTCAAAGCTGTCATGCTCCATAGGAGTCCATACTATCCTTGTCTAATTTTTAAGAAACTCAATAAAGGAAGTTGCAATAAGGGTATAATCTATGATGAAAATGCAATACCACCAAATTCATTGAGATATAGTTTGAAAATGTCATGGACCAGTCTATTGAAAGTAGTTAGTGCATTAATCAATCCAAAGGACATTACAGTTAATTTGAAATGGCCATACCTCATATTAAAAGCAATTTTTGGGATATCCTTGTCCTTAATTTGGATTTGATAGTAGCTTTTTAAGAATAGCTTTGTTGAAGCATCTTAAGCAACTTGACAATTCGTAGATGGTAATTTAGTTAAATCTTCAAGAAGCATATTGGCATAATTGCAATCTATAGGTGGATTTTCTTTATTCAATTCGATTAAATAAATGGGTAATCCCTTAAACCATGTATCAAAGATGACTTGCTTTTGCTAATTGAACTTTAGGTCCCCCCCCCAAAAAAAAAATCTTGAACTAAGGTTCCGTTGATATTATTAAAAGTAATTGTCCCTTGCCCACAATGGATACTTACCTAATTAGGACCTAGCCAATCCACACCTAGAAAATAATTGTAGGTACTCAAGGATAGAATCCTAAAATTTGCCCTAATATATTGATTTTCTAAGAGTAAATCAACATTTCTAATGATTTGATTTGAATATACTTCTTTCCCATTTGCTAGTTCAACTATAAGTTTTCTAATAGGTTTAGGATCTAATTTTAGTTTGTTAATACACTTAGGAGATATAAATAAATGAGTAGTATCACAATCAATAAGGATTCAGAAAGGTTTACCTTAGTGCTTTGCAGGCACTTGTGAGATGGTGAACTAGCATTTAGCCTTTTGATTATTAGTGGCTATATGGATAGTTCTTCTTTCTATTTTATCATAGAGGGTAGGATCCTCTCCCTCTTCTTGCATGGCCAACTGTCCCTCATCCTACTCCCTACCCTTACCCTCAGTTGTTGAAGTTACCTCTTGTTGGAAAATTGTGAGGGTTAGCATTATTTGCATGAATGGGATATTGAGCCTTGAAATGGCCTAATTGGTTTCATTTAAAGGAATAGAAATGAGCTTCAAGGTTGGAATTTACAGGGTGGAGGTTGTTATTGTTGTTGGTTTGACAATTGGGGTCACTATTGATAAGACTAAGATGGCCCTAATTCCAATTTTCCATTTTAAGACTAACCCTAGCTCTATTTGGATAGGAAAATCCATGGTTTGGGTAGAAGGGGGTAGTATGAAAGTTTCTTCTTGGAAGAGATACCATGAAAAACTAAGCCAATAGCAACTTGTCTTCTAGGCTAGAAGGTTTTGTGGAATTTAATTACCCATTCAAGGGTGGGTTTAAGCCTTGATAAAAATACACTACTTGTTGCATCATAGTCATCTTGGGGGCATACTTCAAAAGGGAAATGAAACAAGAGTGATACCCTTCCACCATTAGTCCCTATTGCCTTAGGCCGAGAAACTCATACATTCTATTGATATGATATGCTAGAGATAACAATTTCCCTTGGAAAATTGTCTTTATTTGTTCCCAAGTTTGGGATGTCTTAGTGATGGCATTGACATCACGAAACTATTGTTTCCATCACAAAACTATTGTTTCCATCATAATCAGGCTTCACCAATGAGGGGTATAACTAGGTGATCATAGCTTGATTGGCTATGCATGTATCGATTGTTGAAAAATAGCCTTCCATTTGTTAAATCCAAGTCTTAATATTTGTTTCTATCTTTATGCCTTTTCCATTAAACTCAAGTGGTTCAACTTGCTTTAATAGAAAAAGTTTTTCTTGCTAATTGGTCGAAGAAATCGGTGGTAGGGATGCTTGAAAGATGTAGGATAACCTTAGACAATATCATTTACGATAAGATATTTTCACATCATTAAAAGCTCAAGTTTTATTGCTTTAGTATGTAAAATATATAGCTTTTTGAAGAGATCTTTTTGATACATTTGAAGAAGAGTTTTAGTTGTAAAACTTAGGTATCTCTTTGTATATAGATGGTTTTTCATAGACTATAAGAAATCGATAATGGCTTGGTTGTTCACAAAATCCCTTGAGGACGTAGTCATTCTATTTTTGTGTGTGTGTGTGTGCATAAATGAGTGAGCAAGTGAGGGAGAACAAATGAGAGATGAGAAAATTTTACAAAAAGGATTTAGCATTAGTTTGTGTGTCAGCACCCTACCTCCAAATCTCTCTTTTTCTTTCTATCACGTTTCCTCATTTACACATAAGTGTATTGATGTGGCAATCTATTGACTAACCATGATGTCGATAATACGATCGTAAATATGGTTCACAAATACTATTTTATTTTATTTTTATAAACAAGTTATGCTATTTAAATTTATTTTTAAAAATTCTTTTAATTTCAAAATTAAATCATATAATGTTTTCTTTAAATTTTTATCAATTTTTAATTTAAAAATATAGTCGAATAGTATTATTTTTTAATAAATTTATATATTAAAATTAAAAATATGTTTCATCAACTTTAAATTTTAGGATTAAGTTCATAATTAAAAAATGAGCCTTAGAAATATTATAATTAAAATAGATTGGTAACTAAAAAGTGTGCTTGACTAAAAAATTAGTTGAAATTCTGAAATTTTATTAAGAAAATAAGAAAAACGTATAATATATTTAGAAAATTATTACAATACTTTGAAAATTTTTCTTAAAATTTTAAAAATTTTATTTAGTTAAAATATTAAATAGTAAATAAAATAAATAAATATTTTACTATCATAAATGTAAAAAGTAAGTCTAAAAAATAATATTTTCATAAGTAATATATTGAATTACATATTTAGAAAAAAATGTATAAAGTTACTCATTTTGAATTTCTTTCCAAAAGAGAATTAGTTTAGATCCCTTGTGTCTTATTTAAGTGCATTCAGGTACACGAAATGTTTAAGTATACTATTGCATACTGGAATAGAATATTAAGGTACATTTATGTGCATGGTATATCATGTTCATATACATGATGTTTAGCTTCATTTTTTCAATTACATTCTTAGCTATTTAAGTAAAAATTGTATAAAGATTTCAATTTATTGGAAATTTAATAAAAGTTAGTTGATCCTTGTTTTGAAAGAAATGATTGTTGGAAAATTTAAAATTGATTGTGATTATATTAATCTATAGAAAATATATGCTAGTTATGTTAATGCCTCCAACCCGCCAGATAGGAATGAGACATGATGACATCCCTAGAGCCACCTTGGATACTCCTTACCAAGAGTATAAATAGACTATTTAAGGCAATCGACCACCACTTAGGTATTTTTAGTCTCCTGTAATATTTCCACACAATAAAAGTTAGTTGGTTAGTTCGAAAGTTAGTTAGTCAATTAATAAGTTAGTAAGATTACTAACTAAAGACTAACTAAAGTAAAAAACTAACTAACATTAATAATTAAGGATTTTTATATAATCAAAATATATGTTAAAAATTTGAGAATCGTAAATTTGATATTTTTCTCGGATTGACAAGGACCATAGCCACCCTTCATGAAAGTTACAACATGAACGTGACTTATATCTATATTAATCACTAGTATTAATGTGTATGGTTTGGATAGTCCAAAAATATTAGATTTTGGTCAAAACTAGCATATTCTAGATATTTTAGATATTATCCTAAAAAGATATGGAGATTTCTAGGAGTGGATGTCATTTAAAAGAAAAGATAAGTGATGTTTTAGTTAGTTTTGGAGATTTTATAAAAAGAAAATAATATAAAGAGAGAGATTTGCAAAATTGTGCACGCCACGATCGCAACCTACAAATAGAAAACAACACTTCGAATAGAGAAAAGAAGAAGTAAACTGAGAGCTTTCTAATCAAGTGTCTTGGAGTTTTACCCCCCTTTTAGAGCCAATGGAACCATCAAATTTATGATCTAAGCATAGATTATTGATTTTTCCTAGATCCCCCTCCACAAAGTGCTTCTCTTCTCAGCCACAAGCCTCTTCTATAATTCACTATAAATATGAGGCATGGAGAGGCACAAGAAGCATAAGGAGACCCCGAGAGGCTACGAGAGAGAGGTAGAAAGAAGGATACCCCTCCAAGAGATTGTGAGAGAGAGCTTGAGAGAGAGAGAGAGAGAGAGAGAGAGAGAGAGAGAGAGAGAGAGAGAGAGAGAGGAGTTACCCTGAGAGGCTGTACAATTCCCTCTATCTCGATCCTCGACTTAACCATCTTCTCTTACACTCTCCCATCTCGAATCTAATCCACCTTCTTAATCTCTTGAGTCTACTTGCGGACGATCGCTCCTACGTGAAGAATATCTTGTGTGGATGTCAATCCCATAACCAACAATGAAGGCATCACTGTCAATCCAACTGTGGTACCGGTCATAAGTAATGTGTTTCTGAATTGATAGATGCTTGTTTTGATTCTTGTATGAGGTACGTTAGGCCTCATACTATGATGCACGAGTATACGTCCATTCATCTCACGTATTCAAAAGATCAAGCTTGCAAAGTGCATGCATCAAGGGAAGTTAATTGCACATAGTTGCATATGGCTTGTTCATTGATAAAGCAATTACAAGGAAGAATCAGTTAGGGGTTATGAATGGCATAATCATGACATTAAAAATTATGCATACAAGTGTTAAGTAAATTTTACATCGAATCACTCTTTGATCCCAAGGGGAAGAGCAGATATGCGATGGAAATGTTATTGCGACTATTCTTGCATTGTTTGGCAAGAATACAATTGGTTTTTTGATTGGTTGATCGAACAGCATCCTAAATGCTTTTACAATCAACTGGTTGTTAGTTTGTTGTTTGGATGATTGTTCCAAGTGCTTGTGATTTATGCTAAATGCATGGTAAGGGTCTGTGATGACAAGTTTCCATAGGGATAAAGGAATGTTTTCCTAGAAAATGATATTAGGGTTGAATGCCTTTTTGCGTTAGATTCCTAAAGGATTTAATTAAGGAAGGATATTTTGCACGGGTGGATCACCTCCATGATCGCACCGCGGATTAACCCAAAGAGGGCATTGCTTGATTCATGACCCGAAGGTCGAGTGGTGAAAAGGCCAACCACGGGAATGATGTTTCGCTCCTAGATAGGTTGCGGGTTAGGTGGAGCTATGGACACCCCTTGCTAGGTCTACAATGGAGTTGAAGACCTCTGTGGCCTCCAACGTCTGGGCATGTTAGGAGATCCTATTCTAGATCAAGGATTATGGTGCCATGTGATTTGGACCAGTTACTTCTGTAGGGCAAAAGGGATAGTTCTGCTAGACATAAGGGATACATAATTTCTCCTGTATGGGCGGGAGACAAAGATTAACTTGAAGATAAGTTAAGGAACTTATTTGAACTTGTTTATCAATAGATTGCTTTGCTCTGTTTTCGTGTATGTGCTGTAAGTTATGCGAACGAACCATGTTCCCTAAATGGATTAATTAATGAAGCTAAATTTAAGTGCCATACATAAATGTGGTAGGATCTAATTAGAAAACTAAAGCTATTGAGGGAAGCGGGTGGGCGGAGCTCGTGACAGATCCATCCTACGGCATGGTGGTCCCAGAGAACTAGGAGGCTTCTCACAAGATTTTATCATCATTGGACCTTTAGGTATTGTTAGGTTAGAACTTGATTCATGCCGTTTTAGGGGATTGGAATGGGACTATGCCCTACGGGAAGAGAGGTTGAGTGGCGTATCCCTCTCATTTCCCATTCTCTTTGAGCCAAGTGCAACATGAGTATGCTTTGGCTTGGGTGTCTCTGTGTAAAGTAGGATGTCCAGGATCCGATGCTAGAATGCTGTTAGGATACCTTGGCCACTAGGAGCCAAAATTTCAGGTCGATCCTAGTGGGTTCAGCTATGAACGTTCCATTGCGAGGCGGATTGAGGAAACCCTAGGCGACAAAACTCGAAACATTCCATGGGAGTGCCGCACATCGATGCTTAGATTCGTTTCTCGATAGACTGCTAAAAGCGTGCTTGGACAGTTGATGGGCGAGCACGTTATAGTTGGTATCCGAGCGAAACTTCATAATGACACGTGATTGATAAATGTATGGTTCATAGGCATATCCTAAACAAAATAATCTAAGTGATATGACTTGATTTTCAAGCACCTTCTGCATCCACAAATGCTAACATGTAAGAGAAAAAATTTCTTCTCAAGTAAATTAAGGCACCCGAGTTTGATGGAGAAGGAATAGATGTCGCAGAAGAGGCAAAGATATAGATTGAGTCGATGGATGATTATTTCTCTACTTCGGGAACTGCTGCTACCAATCAAACAATAATAGCCAAACTTAAGTTAGTTGACAAGACTCGGATATATCAAATACAATAGGTTGTTGTTTCAAAAGACCACATGCTTATGAGTGATTAGAGTAGCACAACAAAAGTGTAGTGGGCCCACAACCCACATGTTCCAAAATGATACCCCCGGTTTCTCTCGAGATGAGGACATCTCGATTTCTCTAAGGAGGGGAGGAGGATGTAATATTTCCACACAATAAAAGTTAGTTGGTTAGTTTGAAAGCTAGTTAGTCAATTACTAAATTAGTAAGATTACTAACTAAAGAGTAACTAAAATAAAAAATAACTAATGTTAATAATTAAGAATTTTTATTTAATTAAAAATATATGTTAAAAAATCGAGAGTTAGATATTTTTCTCGGATTGACAATGACCGTAGCCACCCTTCACAAAAGTTACAACGTGAATACAACTTATGAGCTATATTAATCACTAGTATTAATGTGTATAGTTTGGATGGTCTAAAAATTTTAGATTTTGGGCAAAACTAGCATATTCTAGATATTTTAGATATTATCCTAAAAAGATATGGAGATTTCTAGAACTAGATGTCATTTAAAAGAAAAGATAAGTGATGTTTTAGTTAGTTTTGTAGATTTTATAAAAAGAAAAAAAAATAAAGAAAGAGATTTGCGAAATCTTGCATGCCGTGATCGCAGCCTACAGACAGAAAATAACACTTCGAACAGAGAAAAGGAGTAAACTAAGAGCTTTCTAATCAAGTGTCTTTGAGTTTTACCCCTCTTTTAGAGCCAATGGAACCATCAAATTTATGATTTGAGCATAAATCATTGATTTTTCTAAGATCCCCCTCCACAAAGAGCTCCTCTTCTAAGCCACAAGCCTCTTCTCTAATTCACTATAAATATGAGGCATGGGGAGGCACAAGAAGCATAAGGAGACCTCGAGAGGCTGCGAGAGAGAGGTAGAGAGAAGGATACCCCTCCAAGAGATTGTGAGAGAGAGCTTGAGAGAGAGAGAGAGAGAGAGAGAGAGAGAGAGAGAGAGAGAGAGAGAGAGAGAAGAGTTACCCTGAGAGGCTACACAATTTCCTCTATCTCGATCCTTGACTTAACCATCTTCTCTTACGTTCTCCTATCTCAAATCTATTCCACCTTCTTAATCTCTTGAGTCTACTTGCGGACGATCGCCCCCAAGTGAAGAATGTCACGTGTGGATGGCAATCCCATAACCAACAATGAAGGCATCACTGCCAATCCAACTGTGGTACTGGTCGTAAGTAATGTATTTCCAAATTGATAGATGCTTGTTTTGATTCTCGTATGAGATATATTAAGTCTCATACTATGATACACGAGTATAGGTCATTTCATCTCACATATTCAAAAGATCGAGCTTGCAAAGTGCATGTATCAAGGGAAGTTAATTGCATCTAGTTGCATACGGCTTGTTCATTGATAGAGCAATTACAAGGAAGAATTGGTTAGGGGTTGTGAATGGCATAATCATGACATTAAAAATTGTGCATACAAGTGTTAAGTAAATTTTACATAGAATCTCTATTTGATCCCAAGGGGGAGCGCAAAAATTTCAAGGAAATGTTATCGCAACTATTCTTGTATTGTTTGGCAAGAGTACAATTGGTTTTTTGATTGGTTGATTGAACAACATCCTAAATGCTTTTACATTCAACTGGTTGTTAGTTTGTTGTTTGGATAATTGTTCCAAGTGCTTGTGATTTATGCTAAATTCATGGCAAGGATCTATGATGACAAGTTTCCTAGAAAATGATATTAGGACTGAATGACTTGTGTTGGATTCCTAAAGGATTTAATTAAGGAAGGATATTTTGCAGGGGTGGATCACCTCCATGATCGCACGGCGGATTAACCCAAAGAGGGCACTGCTCGATTCATGGCCCGAAGGTCGAGTGGTGAAAAGGCCAACCACGAGAATGATGTTTCGCTCCTAGATAGCTTGCGGGTCAGGTAGAGCTCTGGACACCCCTTGCTAGGTCTAGAATGGAGTTGAAGACCTCCATGGCCCTCAACGTTTGGGCATGTTGGGAGATCCTATTGTAGATAAAGGAAGGATTGAACTTATGGTGCCATGTGATTTGGACTAGTTACTTTTGCAAGGCAGAAGTGATACTTTTGTTGGACAGAAGGGATACATAATTTCTCATGTATGGGTGGGAGAAAAAGATTAACTTGAAGATAAGTTAAGGAACTTGATTGAACTTGTTTGTCAATAGATTGATTTGCTCTATTTTCGTGTATGTGCTGTAAGTTATGCGAACGAAACTTGTTCCCTAAAAGGCTTAGTTAATGAAGTTGACTTTAAGCCACACATAAATGTGGTAGGACCTAATTAGAAAACTAAAGCTATTGAGGGAAATGGGTGGGCGGAACCCCTGACGGGTCCATCTTACGGCAGGGTGGTCCCAGAGAACTGGGAGGCTTCTCACAAGATTTTACTGTCATTGGACCTTTAGGTATTGTTAGGTTAGAACCCGATTCATGCCATTTTAGGGACTAGAATGGGACTATGTCCTACAGGCAGAGAGGTTGAGCGGCGCATTCCTCTTGTTTCCCATTCTCTTTGAACCAAGTGCGGCATGGGTCTGCTTTGGCTTAGGTATCTTTGCGTAAAGTAGGATGTCCAAGATTCGACACTAGAATACTGTTAGGAGACCTTGGTCACTAGGAGCCCAAATTTTAGGTCGATCCTAGTGGGTTCGGCCATGAATTTTCAGTTCTGAGGCGGACTGGGAAAACCCTAGGCGGAAAAACTCAGAACATTCCATGGGAGTGCCGGCAACAACGCTTAAATTCGTTTCTCGATAGACCGCTAAAAGTGTGCTTGGACAATCAATGGGCGGGTACCTTACATCTCCCGTATAAGAAGGTTTTCCCTTCTAATGCGCGAGAACCTACAAGACTCTAGTCTGATATTGTAATCTCAATCCTAGTCCTAAGATAGAAAGGGAAACCTATAAGAGCCTAATGTACTCAAGCATTGGAAGGCTGGGGATAAAAAAGGCAAGGGTGGTAACCCGATTTAGGGATTGGTTCTCTTCTCAAAGTAGTTTGTAAATATGATTATACTATTTGCTATTTGTTCTGTGAAAAAATATTGTTTTAGTGTTGCAGTTTAAAGGTGTCAAAGAACATGTGCAAGATCAATTAAAATAGTTGTTTTTATGGGTTTGCATAGCATGAGTAGCATGCTTACTTAAGCAACTAAAAATTAAGCCATGTCACTTATGGAAAGGTGGATGGATGGTCTTCCTACTGAAACTGTCCTATGGTTGGATAGACTTGGTTAGCCGAGTAGCTTTCCTTAAAGTTTAAATAAAGACCAATGTGACTTTTTCTAGGGTTAAGTCTTAGAACTAGCTAAGCACTATTTTAGGGGGACTTTTGTGAGACTATATCTCATTGATAGAGGGGTTGGTACTTAACTTGCCCTTGTTTCTCACTCTCATTGAACCAAGTACAGTGCTTGCTTGCTTTGAGTCTCTAATGGTTTGTGAAATGCGATTTCTTAGCTTGATGCTAGAGAATATAGTTTTGTCTTTAAGAACATGTAGATTGATTCTCATGGGAATGAAATAGGATAGTTCACTTGTGAGGTATACCTAGGGAACACCCAATCGCCTAATTCTGCATGCTTAGAGTTAGCATGGATGGTGGTGTGACTAGGATCAAGTCCCTAGACAACTATCACACTACCCTCCCTACAATGTAGAGTTGAGTTTGTTTCACGTGGTATCAAAGTGTAAATTTTAATATACTCCATTGGTATGATGATATTAAGCTATCAAATACACATTTTAAAATATAATTAAATAAATGAAATAAAATTTAGTGTTTGTAATGAGCTGATTAAAGATGGCATTTTTTAATTTTTAGAGATCTTTTAACCAACTTTTGAGCCATGAGGCCCTTTTGAGCAATGTACACTATAGCTTGTAGATCCAACAATTTTTGTTTTAGGCATAATTTTTCCTTGGTTTCCTTTAAGGTTGTCCTTTGATTGGATTGGCAAAGAGTCCAAGAGGAAGTTAAAAATTACATAACAAAAACTAGCTAGTGGATGCCAATAAGGTCAAGCACATTGAGAATTATATATTGAGCTCGAATCCTTAAGAGCTAAGCTTGGCCAAAGTCTTTTGATTCCTCAAAACCAAAGATTTGGAAGCCCTTATTTATATGAATGAGCAGCTGATCAACAAGAACGAGTATGAATTGAATAAAGTATGGGATTCAAATTCCATGGCCTATACACTTGTATAAATATAAGGGAACAATCTTTAAAAAGCTATGAATGCACTAATGATCATTCAATGTCTCCAAGAAAAAAGAAAACTTAATACTTAAACCCATAAAGCAAGATGCAGACCTTCTCTTACAATTTGATATCCTATGCAAAAAGAATTCTCTTGATATTCCCCCTAGTATACTAGGTAGGTTTGTAGTCTCCGTTCATGAGACCATGTGTTTCGTTTGATAGACTAGATCTTTATTCCACTTGCTACCAGTTCTTTTAAGGTTGCTAGTGGACGCAGTACATGGGTTGGTACATGACTTCTAACAATTATTGTATGTGTGTGGATTATATTGGCAACCTTGAGTATGAGCTATGGATGATTTGTTGGGCTGAGAGGCTCAATATTGTTCAACTCTTCACTTTTTACCATGTTCCACGGGGTTTTGTAGAGTATCATGAGGGTGAGGCTATGACATGAGCCATGTGAGTTTAGAATAGGGTTATCTGGGTCATCCGACCCAATCAAGTTGTATTTGCCCATAAATCCCATGCCCCTGGGTGTTAGGTGGAGGGATTTCCCAATCTCCCCGTTGTTAACTATTTAGCCTTGGATATCATGTGCAAATTACCCAAATATAAAAGTATTTCGCTTGAGGAGTTTCATGGTTAATTTTGTATGTCATATGGCTTCCGAGTAAAGCCCTTGCATATGAATAATGGAATAATACGATTGGCTTTCTTTTCTTTATTTTGAGTTATTTTGTCTCAAAAAGGGGTATGTAAGAATATACTTTTCTACTAGTAATTTTATTATGTCTAGTAAACTAATTCAATTCACTATATTATTGGCATGCTCCTCTTCTATTACTGTTCTACATAGGTGATTTACTATTTGCTTTTAGTAATTATGGTATTTGGGGACCTTTTTTTAAGAATTGAGGCTAACTAGCACTTAGCATTATTTGATGTAGCCCACAAAATTTACTTGTGTCAATGCCAAAAACATTACAGCCATAAAGACACACTTAACCAACTACATGAGTAGCTTGAAGTTTTTTCTTTGATATACAAACATGGCAAATATTACTTATGCATGGAGGTGATGAAATTTATATATGTACCACAAAAAAGAAACTTTTGTATGTAGGTGTGTGCGCATGCAAGGGTGTGTATGTGTGTCTCCATGTATGTATACACAGATAAGTGTATATGTGTATGTGTACATGTAGATATATACATTTGCCAATAATTACATATGTTGTATATACAAACATATGCATATATTGATATGTATATACATGTATTTGACCTTGAGTTGATTCTTTCATGCAAAAAGTAATCTTCATTATTACTGACAATTAAAATCTACACACATACAAAACACACAAATAGATCTTCTTACATTATTCACATCACACATGTTTATAGAAAAATAATACTATCTTATATAGAAACTAAGCATTGCTTTGGGTGAGTGTGGTGTAGTTAGTAGTTTTTTCTAGAGAGGAATTGTTTTTAGATGGAGGTTGTCTAGTTACCTTGGTTTTTGTCACTTCTTTGTGCATCTTGTGTGCAAGCATCTGCACTTGAAATTTTTTTTGACATTGTTGACTGTATAATGCAGAATCAGGACATGGATGTAGGAAAAATTCAAGCTAGGGAGGCAAAGGATTTACATAATTCCTCTACTAGCTCTAATATGGATACATCTATTCCTACTTGTGCTAAATAAGCAATTTGTTTTTTTTTCTTTCAATAATGCATTTCATATAGTTTCCCTTACAATCTATGTATCACGTTCTTTAGGCAACCATGCAAGAAAGCTTCAAGTACCCTAATACTCTATCGAGGCTTTGCTCTTAGCAGTTTGTTGTGGTTACTTCAAGCCACAAGGCTCTAGGTGGGGCCTAGATAGCTGCTTTGCCATAGTTATTCTAGCTTCTTTATTTGGCAACATTAGGTTGGAAGTGCGTTGATATGTATACTACTAATCAATATTAAATTCACAAAATATAATGAGAGAATTCAAATAATTGATAGAATGTCATGTGGTGAAGAGGTGACACAACTTTCTTAATGTATAAATAGGGAAAGGAACACAAAAAGAAGTGTTAGTTACATAAGATTTTGGGATACAAACTTAGGATAGAATGTAGGATGTTTAAAGCTTCATTGATGTTAACACAAGGCACTAATACTTGTTGTCAAAAGTAAAAGGAACATAGCAATATGATCTTTACACATGCATGAGACATGTTGGTTGTTTCAAAGACTTGAATTAACATGTATATATCCAAATGTATAAAAATAGATGGACATATTATAAATATGTGCTTCAAATGATAATGAGATTTCTTATTCTAAGAAAACCTTCCGACATTGATGTTAATATTAGTAACATTCAAAAAGAGAATAGAAGCATGAACATTTTGACTTTTACAAAGACTTCAACTCACATATAAAGACCAAGTTACAAGTGATGAAAGTATGCTAACTAACGAAGGGATACTATCATTTCTTAATTTGAGCAAAATATGTGTTTAAATAATATTTAAAGAAGATTAGATGAGCTCATTCGATGTTATTTTGACCCTAAGCCACTTTCCTTGGAAATGGAGTGAATAAAGTATTGGTTAGAAGAAAGAAAAATGAGTTTAAATGTAAGTAGGTTAACACAAATCAAAATATAACTTTGGCTTTCTCCTTCCTCTCTTTGGTTTTGATACATGAATCCATCTATGTGAGTCTAGTGTAAACATAAATGGCTCCCAAGAAGGAGAAAGCTTTTTGTGCCCCTCCCAAGTCAACCAAGATTGAAGCTGATGGCAACAAGTAGAAGAAAAAGAAATGGAGCAAGAAAAAATAAAAGAAGAAGGTTGACAACATGGCATTATTTTGGCTAATTCTTCTCTGATGATCATTATCATCTCCCATGACTTCTCCATTTACAACTTATACAATGCCTCACTAACCTCCATAAATGCCCTCTTTTTCATGCTTGATGCATTCGAGAGGTAGCAACTCCTAATCAAGGCTTTGATTGCATAGGCTCCACCCTTTGCATCAATTGTGTTATTGCAAACATATTCTTACCATGGACACCTAGGTCATGATGTGGGCTTTGAGTATAGCCTCCTTGTGTTTTGGAACTAGCTATAAGGAGGATACCACCAGGTAATACAATATGGACCCAAATGTCATGGATTGTGTGGCAGGGGAACTTATCAAGCTGCTGCATCGAACACACACAATACCCATAAGGAGAAGCTCACTCAACAACACACAAAGAAAGATAGAGGCCAAAATGTTTTCTTGTTGTTTTTTTCTTCTTCTTTCACACTTTTCAATAGACACAAAGTATAAATAAGATACAACATAAAGAAAAGTGGCCTACTAAGTCAAACAATGTATAATAGGGTATACTAATCGAATGGCACTATAAACATGCCAGTTGTAGATAGGTGTAACAAACCAAATATAATAAGTGATAAGTAAGTGGCCATGTAAGAGTCATAATAACCACCGATATGCTAAGTGTAGACATGCAAACCCATTTAACCAAGCAGTCCATCATTGATGTCTGCACATGTTGAGATTTTCAATATCAATACTCCCCCTCAAGCTCAATTGCATCTTTGCAACTCCAAATTAGCTTTGAAATTTTCAAAGCTTTGCTCCACCCAATGCCTTTGTGAAGATGTCAACTATCTAATTATGTGTGTTGACATATATATCAAGTCAATCTCACCTTTGTGTGCTGACATATACCAAGTCAAACTCACTTGTAAATACCTTCTCTCTCACAAAGTCGTAATGTATTTCAATATATTTTATCATAGGATGGAATACAAGGTTCCTTGACAATTGTATGCCACTCATGTTGTCACAATGAATGACAATTAAACTCTCTACCTACACATCTAAATCGTCCAATAACTTTTGTAGCTGTACCACCTCACATGCTATCATAGCATCACCTCTCTACTCAATAAAGTAATTGTAGGTTGCTTTTTGTTGCTCTATGTAATTGCTACACTACCAAGGAAAAACATGAAACTACTGGAAGATCTTCTATTAGGCATGTTATTAGCCTAATCTGCATATGTATATCCAAATACCTATATATCCTTACCTACCTCATAAAAAATTCCATAATGCAATGTGGACTTTCTATACCTCAATATACATCTAATTTCATCCAAATGAGGCTTTCTAGGCATCTACATTAATTCATTGACAAGGCCAACAGTGTAGCTCAACTCTAGCCTTGTGATAGTCATGTAAACCAAACTCCTTACTATCCTTTTGAACATAGTAGGATCTTCTATTTTATCCCCAACATTAGTACTCAATTTCACATTTTGCTCCCATGGCACTGAAAGAGACTTATATGCTGTCATATCATACTTAGACAGCATATCCAATACATACTTCCTTTGGGACAACCATATACCATCATCACATTTTATCACCTCAATACCAAGAAAGTACCTCAACTCACCCAAATCCTTCATCTCAAACTTCTTCTTTAAAAGGTCCTTAACTTCAGCAATCCCACTATCATCACTTGAAATCATTAAGTCATCCACATAGATGACTATGATGACCAAACTTGTATCTCCCTTTCTTACATAAAATGAGTGATCAACATTATAAACATAAAAGTCATTGTTGACAAGATACTCTCCAATCTTATCAGACCATGCTCTAGGTGCTTTCTTCCACCCTATAGAGCATATTCTTTAACCTACATACATATGTGGGCTGCTCTAAATCCTCATAACCTATTGGCTACTCATATACACCTCTTCTTATAATTCACTATGTAAGAAGATATTTTTTACATCCATTTTCTTGCAAACTTTAACCTTTAGTTGCTACCAAAGTTATCACACATCTAATGATTACCATCCTAGCAAATTGAATTAAATATCTCTTCATAATCTATGCCATATGTTTGAGCATAATATTTTGTAACCATCCTAGCCTTATACCTACTAATAGAACTGTCTACATTATGCTAAATTTTTTAGACCCACTTACAACCAATAGCTTTCTTGCCCTCAGGTAATGGTATTAGATCCCAAGTCTTGTTATCCTCTAATGTAGCCATCTCCTCATCCATTGTTGCATCCTACTGAGCACGACTAAACAAGTGGGCTCAATATCCTGAATCACCTTTACCATATAAGCCTAATGATAGGCTACATAACCTTCAAAACCAAATCTTTTAATAAGGTATTTGACCCTACTAGAAGTATGTACCACTGGATCACTTAGTGGAGCCTCTACATTATTATATGCTCTTTGTACACCTGGTGTCCTGAGACTAAAAGATTACCAAGCTCATAATCTAAACTCTCTAAACCATTGGAATCTCCATCAAACCTTAAATAACTAGCAGATGTATCATTATTATTTGACACTTTCTTATTTTCTTTGTCTTTATTTGTAACACTAGTAAATGTACCTGAGGATGTAGGTCAGATCCTTAGTCTCCTAGACCAAGGGGATCTGTAGATCTAGTACTAGATAATGTTTTTGGTTCATTAAATCTCTATGATTCTCAATTTTTTAAAACATATGACTTTCATAATCATCATGATTATCCAATGCATCACCAGTAGATACATACCAATTGCTCATCTCATAAAAAATAACATCCCTGCTTGCTCTAAACTCACCTATGACAAGGTTATAATAATAATATATTTTCTCTTCTAAAGAATATTTAATGAAAATGTAGTTTTAAGCCTTTAGATCAAGCTTCTTTTGCAACTCACACATCTCTAGCATGCAAAAAAGATTGTCTTGTCTACTTACTAAATTGACATGTTTCACACACTCTATGAAATTTTGTAACTCTAAAAGAATGCAACCCTATAACCAACCCTTTGGATTGCATTAATCTCAATATTTATGTATTTGCATATCTAATAGAATTGTGCCATATTTCAATATCTAGAATCACTTCTTTGTCTTTCACATACATAGTAGCATTCACAAAATTTCAATATTTAAAGTAAGCATGCAGTTAAGTCTACTTTCTTTTGTGACCAACCTATACTCATAATTAAGATATTTCACAAAATAGTTTTTTGTATTAAATTGAGCCTACATTCCTTACTCCACTATCGATCAACAAATACTAAATTCTTTTTAATGGATAGCACATGCAATACATCTAACAAACTCTTTGTTTAACCATCATGCAAGGATAAGGAAACTTTTCCAATCTGTAAAATTGGGTGGCATGAATTATCACTCATTTGCACATAACCTAGATTTTGTAAATTCTATATCTCTTTAAACCATTTAGCATGGCTGGTCATATAATTAGATGCACTTGACTTTTCACACCCCTCCCACAAATAGAAATGAACCCCAAAACCAGGGTCGAAGCATGCAAAATCTATACACATGGCTGAGCCATTAATCTCAAGAAAAAAAAGAATCACAAATCTTGCTCTTAACAATGAACAAAATCATCATCATCATCTTCATCCTCCATAACTTCAGTTGTACAAGAGAAAAGAGAAAAGGGAAAAGAGAAAGAGAGAACAACTTTTACATAGAGAAGAGAGAAATTTTGGCATCATACAAAAAGGAGAATGTATGTGTCTTGAAAGAAAGGAGAGAAAGAGGCACATGATCAACCGTGCACTCCATCCAATCTTTTCCTCAGAAGACATACTATCCTTCATATTTTTATTATTTCTTTGATTTTTTTAATATTTGTATTCATAAGGCTTTAGCCTTCACATTTTAATTATTTCAAGCTCCTTAGAAATACATGCATGTATACTTTTGTGTATATTATTAGTCACTAAATTGATTGCTTATTACACATTCTCTATTTAGTAAATTTATATCAATAAACTAATGACTCACTTTTCTTTACGTGTTGATGATGATCTAGCATAGCTACGAGACCATTTAGAGACCAAAGCATTGTGACGGGGATATCTGGTAGAGACAATACAAGTTATGAAGGAGGAATGAAGTGTCTGCCAAGTATAAGAGTATACATAAGAACCAAGGAGTTACACATAAATGAAGATGCATTGAGTTCTAAGAAGAGGAAGTGCATTAGCATTGTGTATATGTATTTATGTGTGCATCCGAGGACGCCTAGAAACGTTTACTTGTGTGTAATGAGCATTGCATTCATTTAGGATCATCCTCTCCCTTACAAGTCAAGGTTTAAGGTATTTTCTCTCTTAATGAATTAAGAAGAGAAGTAATTCTTTCACTAAGAAAAACGAGAGAGGTAATTCTCTCACTAAGAAAGACGAGAGACGCGATCCTCTAAAAGTGAGGAGAGAAGTGATTTTCTCTTTCGAAGGTCTTAAGATGACACAAGATTTTGTGGGAAGTCAATCTTAAGGTTGAGGCCCAAGGCACTCTAATGAACTCTCCTTATCTATGGCTCAAGGTGGTTGCATGGGCCATAAGTTAAGAGTAGAGTTTAAAAATCTGCTTTTCTTAATATAGACATGGTGAATCCATTTTTAAAATATCTCACGATAGAAAGTCGATCTCTAAAAACGACTGGTGGGGGTTATTGAAAACGGCGAGATCTACAACTTTCGTGTTTGACATTTTTCCATCCAAGAAACATACACATAGATATTTTGAAATTGGTGTTGCAGAGTAGCACCTGGAACAACCACATCTTGCATGAAGATCAACCTTTCCAATCTTGGCACTCAAGTTTCTCTCCAAGAAGAGAAGCTCTTGGAGCCTATAAAAGAGGAGTCTCTCCTTGGGTGTGGGAGAGGTGAAGGAAGCATCACTTTGTATGTATCCAAGAGGAGAAGAGAAGGAGCAAGTGTTGCGGAAGCTCTGTTGAAATCAAGTTTCAAGAGGAAAAGAGAAGGGGAAAGTGCTACGGAAGCTCTGCCTAAATCAAGCTTCAAGAGAAGATCCCTACACATATTGTGTAGGAGAGAAGGTGCAAGTGCTGCGGAAGCTCTGTTGAAATCAAGCTCCAAGAGGAGTGCCCTACACATATTGTGTAGGAGAGAAGGAGAGACTTAAGAAGGATCAAAAGGTGCCAACCTCCAAGTTGTGCAAGTGTTAGTCGATTGTATACCATGTAAGGAACTGTGGTCTTGTTCCTAAGATCTACAAGTTAAGAACTAGTTTATGTGTAATGGAGGAGATTGCTCCTTATCAATAATATAACTCCACACGAGGGGGACTGGCCCATCTTCCAGTCCCTAGTGTGTTGTCAATCTCTCTATCTTTCTCTCTCTCTACATCTTTCTTTTCTCTCATCTGTTCTCTCTCTGTGCTAGCATAATATTCACCATATATCTTTTAAGTATATAAGAAAGTAGAGTGTGTATCTTGAATATTATAATAGTGGTATCAGAGCACGTCTCTTTGCTTTTCTCAAAGTAACGCCGATCCTTGCAATAAGAAGGTAAAGATGGCAACTGATGAAGTACCTACAAGTGACCAATTATAGGCTTAATGTACAGAGTATCGTAGCTTGTTGGAAATTTCCAAAGTATGTCAATTGATTGATGGCTTAAGGGCAAGGGAAGAAGCTACTTATGAAGGACCGAATCCTCCAAAAGATGGTGATACTGGAGGAAACACCATTGCACCAATTGATAGTGAAGGTGCAAAGCATTTGCTGAGAAGCTTCTTAGAAGGAATAAGGACTCCCAGGTCAAGAAGAGTAAAAAGACCTCACCTCGAGTGAGGTGGATAAGGAGGGAGCCATCTCCCTCAGCAACGAGCTACTCCCTTGATTTCTCAAGTTTCTTCTCCTCCTCCTCATCTTCTAGTTCCTACTCTCTTAGTTGTAAGTCTCATGCAATCCGCAAACGAACAAAGAGGGACCATAAGAGGAGCAAGCTTAAGAAGACTAAGACTTTCAAGTCTTTGGATAAGGACATAAATTTTGACTCTTACTTCGGTAAGAGAGATCTTGCTAAGGCGTTAGCCTCTATCAGGCAAATTGAAGTTACTTCAGATCAGACGACAGGACCACACGCCCACACACCAACGTCACCATATATATATATATACAAGACAGACAGAGAGAGAGAGATATATATATATACACCAGATTGTCACCCAATCAGATTCAAACCAACTCCTCATCAAGATGACGGTGGCTCATCCACGAGAGGAGAAGCAAGCTGCCAATGGAAACAGTACATAAAAGAAGGAAGAGATAATAATGAGAAGGTCACTAGTTACGCGGACAAGTTTTGGTCTACTCTTCTCAAGGTTACTCCTTTCATGGAGATCAGCGATGAAGAGAAGAAAAGGAAGTTTGAAGCTGGCCTATTTACACATAACCATGAAGATGTATCCATATAAAACCTTATCTCGCATGATGGAGTCTACCATCATAGCTGAAAGTTTACATACACCTGGTACATCTCAAAAATTGGAGATGAGTTCTTATAGAGCTAGACAAGAGAAACTCTGTGATCAACCAAGAGACATAACTAATCAAAGAAGACCTACCTTTACCCATGACCAATGTTCAAATATAGAGGGTAATAAGAAGAAGTGCAAGTATCTCTCACCCTCTAAGATACAAAAGTACAAAGAGGAAGGAAGGTGCTTCCTTTGTGGTGAGTTAGGGCATATGAAGCTTGATTTTCCTCACAAAAGGAAGGAAGAAAATATGGTTAAAGATCCTCCTCTGCCATCCTCAAATTCTATTCCGAATGTACAAGCTAGCACTCATTCAAATGAGAAGAAGAGAAAACTCTTAAAGGGTTGGGGGACACTCAACAATCAATGAGTTTTGATACTCTTTGATCTAGGGTCCACATATAATTTTGTGTCAATAGATACTGTTGAAAGGCTACAAATTCCATCGGATTGATTGGGAACACCAATTGGATCAAGTTCGGCATTTGAAGGACTTACAACCAATTCTACTCCTATCCAAGGGAAGTTAAATCTTAGAATTGGGGATTAGTGTGACCAAGAATCTTTTCTACTTGCACCCACTGGTAATTGTAATGTTATCTTAGGTATGCCTTGGCATTACAAGATTAGAATTGTTCTCAATTTTGTTAAGAAGACCCTTGCATTTCAATTCAAGGGTCGGAACATAGTATGCATTGTTGATGCTAGAGATTGGCCTGTGCCAATGGTTAGTCATGTTAGCGTTTCTAAAGAAATGAAGAAAGCTATTTTTGCGTACATGATTTTTGTGAGAGAGTCAAAAGAAGCTAATGATTCAAGGGCAATTGATGCCTCTAATGAACAGACAATACCAACTAATGCTTCTAAGTCTCAAACTTTAAAAGAACCCCTCTTTAATTGATCAAGCCAGACATGATTTTGTTAAACAATATGAAGATTGCTTTGGCGATTCACTCCTAGGAGAGTTACCTCTCCTAAGCGCTTGAAAGATCACACAATTGATTTTATCACAAGCAATTCACCACCTAACCAATCGCCTTACCGAGTAAGTGCAAGTCAACAAGAGGAGATCCTAAAATAAGTAAACAAATTGTTGAAAAAAGGGTTAGTCCAACCTAGCTCTTCTCCATATTGTTCTCCAGTCTTACTTGTTCAAAAGAAAGAGGATTCTTTTCATATGTGCATAGACTACAGATCTTTAAAAAAGATCACAATCAAGAATCGTTTTTCTATCCCAAGGATGGATGATATGGATAGCACCTGAAGATGTTGATAAGACAACTTTTTGTACAACATTTGGACTATACGAGTTTTTCGTCATGCCATTTGGTTTGACTAATGCATCCGCCACATTCAATCGAATGATGGAGAGAATTTTCAAACCTCACTCAAAATTCACGTGTGTCTTCTTTGATGACATTCTAATATTTTCACATCTGAAGAAGAGCATAGAAAACACCTATCTATTGTTTTTCAAGAGCTTCGCAAATATAGACTATAGGTTAATGCTAAGAAGAGTGAAATTTTCCTTTCGGAAAGTCATTACTTGGGCCATATTATTTCTCACAATTTTGTGAGAATGGATCCTAAGAAGATTCAGCCATTGTTGAATGGCCTACGCCTACTTATATACGTGAAGTTAGAAGTTTCTTGGGCCTATGTTCATACTACACGATGTTCATAAGAGGTTTTGCGTATGTTGCATCTCCTCTGCATGACCTTACTAAGAAGCAAATGTCTTTTCGTTGGGGATCAAGGTAACTAATAAGCCTTTGAAAGAATTAAGTTTCTTGTGACTCAAGAGCTTGTTCTCATAGTTTTAGATCTTCAAAAACCTTTTGAAGTTCAATGTGATGCTTCTGGGGATTGCATTGGAGCTGTGCTTAACCAAGAGCATCATGTAGTAGCATTTGAGAGCCGACGCCTCAAGGACCATGAGCTACATGCTCCAGTATATGAGAAAGAGCTTATAGTGGTGGTACATGCTCTTCAAGTATGGAAACACTATTTACTTGATGTAGATTTTGTTATTAAAACAGATCACCAAAGTCTAAGATATTTCCTCACTCAAAAGAAGCTCTTAGAGAAACATATGTGTTGGACAAATTTCTTATCTATGTTTCACTTCCAAATCTTTCACACATCTGGAACTAAGAATGTGGTAGCATATGTTCTATCACAATGACCTCAAGTGAATGCAATCACAACCATTTACCATAACAAGTTTATGGATTTACCAAAAATGTATCCAACTGATTCTGACTTCTCAACCATGTTGGATCAGCTTAAGTTGATTACACCTTACTCAATTCGAGATGGTTATTTGTATCATCATCAAGTAATTTGTGTAGCATTACCATTGCAACACAAGGTAATGGATGAAGCACATACATCTCCATATGTTGGACATAGGGGTATTCTACCTACTACTCAAGCATTGTAAATATATTTTTTTGGCCCAATCTTAGAGCTAACATTGAAAGATATGTCTATGAGTGCAAGATATGCCAAAAAGTAAAGTATAACAAACATAAACCACCTAGTCTACTAAATCCATTACCTATTTCCAATGAGCCTTGGAAAATTATAGCCATGGACTTTATCATGGAGCTTCCTCGCGCACAAGCAGGAAACGATGCAACCTGGACTATCATTGATATATTCAGTAAGCAAGCTCACTTTATACCTATGTGAAAGAAAATCAAAGCCGATCATATGGCTAAGCTATTCATTGCTCATATTTTCAAGTATCATGGCATGCCTAAGTCCATTATCAGTGATTGAGATCCCCACATGACCAGCCTCTTTTGGCAAGCTCTCTTCAAGAACCTCGGGACTCAGTTAAAGTTTTCATTCTCTTATCATCCTCAAACGGATGGGTAGAGTGAAAGTGCTAATTCTACTATTCTAGACCTTTTGAAATCCTATATCTCTGATAGTTAAAGAGAATGGAAAAAGTATTTGCCTTTAGTAGAGTTTGCATATAATAAAACAGTGCACTCTAGTATTGGTAAGGCACCCTTTGAGATCATCTATGGTAAGTCTCATTTACCACCCATTCTTCTTACGAAGGATAAGATCTTTGCAATAGATGAGTTTGTTAGAAACATTGATACAGCTTTCACTCAAGTAAAAGCTGCTATCCAAAGGACACAAGAGAAGCATAAACGTGAAGCTGATAAGCATCGTCGTAAGTTAGATCTCAAATCGGGACATCATGTTCTTCTTAAGTTTGAGAAGGCTCGCTTAAAGAAGCAGAAGGTTCAAAAGGGTAAAGTGGTTAACCTTTCTAACTACTATTATTTCCCTTTTAAGATCACAGATAAGATAAATGATGTGACTTTTTGTTTGGATCTACCAAGTCATTGGAACATTCATAATGCTTTCCATATAAGTTTGCTACATCCCTATATTGGAGAACCTCCAATGGAACCAATCAAGGAAGATTTATCTGACATAGAAGAAATAGAAGAGTTCCTTGTGCCTAAAAGAATTTTACACCATCAGGACAATATTCTAAGGTCAGGTAAGGTATTACGAAAGTATCTAGTTAATTTTAAGAATTATCCCCCATTGGATGCTCAGTTTATGACTAAGAGAGAATTAAAAGACTTTCCAAATCTTCTTACGGTCAAGTAAGGTATTACAGAAGTATCTGGTTAAGTTTAAGAATTATCCCCCATTGGACGCTCAGTTTATGACAGCAGAGAGAGAACTACAAGACTTTCCAGATCATCTTAAGGACTATGTATCCCGTCTACAATTGAGGTCAACTATTTAGAAGCCAGAGGGATGTCACTAAATTGATTACTTATTACGTATTCTCTATTTAGTAAACTTATATTAATAAACTAATGACTCACTTTTCTTTACATGTTGATGATGATCTAGCATGGCCATGAGACCAATTAAAGACCAATATTTCTAGTGCATCACTTAATGGGGTGATCAGAGCACTATGACAGAGATATCTGGTACAGGCAGTACAAGTTATGAAGGGGGAATGAAGTGTCTACCAAGTATAAGAGTGTACATAAGAACCAAGGAGTTACACATAAATGAAGATGGATTAAGTTCTAAGAAGAGGAAGTGCATTAGCATTGTGTATATCTATTTATGTGTGCATTCGAGGACGCCTAAAAACATTTACTTGTGTGTAATGAGCATTGCATTCATTTGGGGTCATCCTCTCCCTTACAAGTCAAGGTTTAATGTATTTTCTCTCTTAATGAATTAAGAAGAAAAGTAATTCTTTTACTAAGAAAAACGAGAGAGGTAGTTCTCTCAATAAGAAAGGCGAGAGACGTGATCCTCTAAAAGTGAGGAGAGAAGTGATTTTCTCTTTCTAAGGTCTAAGATGACACAAGCTTTTGTGGGAAGTCAATCTTAAGGTTGAGGCCCAAGGCAATTTAATGAACTCTCCTTATCTATGGCTCAAGGCGGTTGCATGGACCATAAGTTAAGAGTAGAGTTTAAAAATTTGCTTTTGGGTTATTGGAAACGGTGAGATCTACAACTTTTGTGTTTGACATTTTTCCATCCGAGAAACGTATAGAGATATATTTTGAAATTGGTGCTGTAGAGTAGGTCCTGGAACAACCACAACTTGCATGAAGATTCACCTTTCCAATCTTGGCACTCAAGTCTCTCATGAAGAAGAGAAGCTCTTGAATATAAAAGAGGAGGCTCTCCTTGGGTATGGGAGAGGTGAAGGAAGCATCACTTTGCATGCATCCAAGAGGAGAAGAGAAGGAGCAAGTGTTGCAGAAGCTATGTTGAAATCAAGTTTCAAGAGGAGAAGAGAAGATGCAAGTGTTGTGAAAGCTCTGCTGAAATCAAGCTCCAAGAGAAGATCCCTACACATATTGTGTAGGAGAGAAGGTACAAGTGCTATGGAAGCTCTATTAAAATCAAGCTCCAAGAGGAGAGCCCTACACATATTGTGTAGGAGAGAAGGAGAGACTCCAAGATCTACAAGTTAAAAACTAGTTTATGTGTAACAGAGGAACTTTCTCCTTATCAATAATATAACTCCACAAGGGGGGGACTGGCCCATCTTCCAGCCCCTAGTGTGTTGTCAATCTCTCTCTCTCTCTCTCTCTCTCTCTCTCTCTCTCTCATCAGTTCTCTCTCTATGCCAGCATAATATTCACTATATATCTTTTAATTATATAAGAAAGTCGAGCGTGTATCTTGAATCTAATAGCAGTATTTATTTATGATGGATGTAGATGTGGTCCCCTCATGTTTAAGGGGGTATTTTAGTGCTTTTGCAACAATACGAATATTATTCACTTTACAAAAGATAAAAATATGGTGTATTTATTTATGATGGATGTAGATGTGGTCCCCTCATATGTAAGGGGGTACTTTAGTGCTTTTGCAACAAAACGAATATTATTCACTTTACAAAAGATGAAAATATGGTGCATGTATGGACTTTTTTGTGCCTTGTTTTTATGCTTCTTTTAGTGTCATCATTTTCTCCCGCACAGAAACATGAAGCGTCTGCACAAACCTTTTCAAAGAAGGACCACAATTTCTAACCCAAACAAGATCTAAACTTATTAGAGAAAACAATACCAATGACAACAATGAGGCCTAGCCATGGTAGAGTATAGGAATCCAAAGCCATGACCACTAGAGTAAGTGAACTCTTGCCTCAATCATACTTTCACATTGAAAAGTTTGAGTACTCCTCAAAGGATAGGATTCAATCTTCCATAAGGAATCACAAGGACAACTTCTTCATCCAATGGAGAAAGAAGAGTGACTTTCTCCATCATGTAGCTCAAAAGGATCCTTAAAAGGACATAGAATTTTTTAAAAAGAAAGAAATCCAGTTTAGGGTATGAAAAGGGAGTGTGTTGTCAACAAACATGGCTTGATGGGGAGGGAATAAGGAGAAGATGGAGGGATAATTGATGCTGATGGTACATGGGAGACAAGGTAAATAATGGGGGCATGTCGAAGGAGGCATCACTAGTGGAATAACAATGTAGAACTACTATTATTATGGAATTGAAAGGGGGTGGAATGATGGAGGAAAATTACATGCTCCAGGGCATTTACTAGAGGAATATGTGGAAGGGGTTAGATCAACCATAGGAAAAGGGTCCATGGCAAGTGTGGTTTATTAAATTCAATGTTTAATTATATTACTATTTTCAATTTTTAAAAGAATCAAGGTTAAGTTTTGGGAATAAGAAAAGAAAGAGGAGCCGATGAAGATGCCCTGGGCAAAGGGGAAGCAGCACCAATGAAAAGGCTAAGACAATAGTATTCCATGATCAATTTCTTCTTCCTCCTCCTCGTTCAATCATCTCTTCACATATTCCGCTCTCTTAATTTTCTTATTATTCTCCTACTTCTCAGATTTGGTTTCCCTCACTGTAAGAGGGTCTAATCTACCTTCCACCACAAAGAAAGACCTTCTATTCTTTCGCAAACTCTTGAGTCCTCTTCCACCTCCCCTTCAAGATATGGTACTTGTTCTTAGATCAATCTTGGTGGCACAAATTCCAAGGTAGAAAAATGCCTTGGCTAGAAAGAGTGTATATGGGCTTGGGGTGCTTAAGATGGGATTTAGTAGGGAGAGAAGGTGCAAGGACAACAAACATTGACCATCTCTTCTCCTCTCTCTCCCTCTCTCTCTATGCATCTCTCATCCTAGTTTGCCTATTGCTAATGGTGGAAAGATGTCACAACAACCCTGAGGCCTCAACTCAGATCTGGACGAAAGGCTAAGCCTGAATGATTGTCTTTTGTCCATTCTATGGATTTTCTCTTCCTTTCATCAATGGGCAAACTAGTATTAAAGATTTATAAGAGCTAGAGACTCACCGGGACAGATTCGAAGACATTCTCCATCCCGAGGTGCATGTAGCTCGTTGACATGATCCTTGTGCTATAGTAAAGCCACCTGCTTTTCTTATTCTTTCTTCTTCTTCTTCTTCTTTGTCTCTAGATCATCTTGCCTTAAAATGACATGATGGGATGATTCGCCTATAGTAGAACAACCTATGGTCTGGGCTATCCTTGCGTAAATCTTGTAGGTGTGGCTGTATATATTAGAATTTTTGCTTCTATTTTGCTATCGATCTTTATTTTTCACGATTTTTTCTCGCAATGGGGTGCCTCAAAAGAAAGGTCGAAACCCTAATACAATCTCTGCATTCCTACTTGTTTGAGTAACTTACTTCAACCACAGACTCTCCTTCCTCATCATCATCACCATGCTTTGTGAAATAAGTAATCACATAATTATAGCAATGTGATGGGCTAATAATGGATAAGGTAGTAATCTAAAGACCATATGAATAAATCAATACCTTGAGCTTCTATGTGTCCCTAAAGTTTGATTAGATTAGAAAAGATGTTTCTTAGAGTAAGAGTCCAAAAATGTCCATTATAGACATTAGTTTCTAAATCTCTATTAAAGATCACTCCAAGCTCAACACCTTAAATAGTAAGAGTTCTTAATAGTTTAAGTATGACTCTTGAAGTGAAAGATAATTAGAGATCTAAAATGAACTCCTTGAACCTATGGGAGTTAAGCAATAAGCAAAGGACCATATGTTCCTAATATAGTAGATTCCTAATAGCTACAAAGTGAGAGAACTCATTAGGGATTAAAGTAAGCTACCTAAATAAGTTTAGTAATTGAGGAAGGTTAATCAATAAAATAAATTCAAGCCTTAGATCCAGTAGAGGAGAGGGTAGGGGAATTAAGGTAGTATTTAAGACTTTAGATCTATAAAGAGAACCCAAAAGACCCTAACATCATCAGGGGAAATTGCAACATTAAAAAAATACATAACATAGGGTTATAAGATAGGATAGGATAAGCATCCATGTACACTTATAATCAAGTAAAATACATTTCATATGGAGACTTATTAGCCTAGAAAATTCTAAGGAGCATAGATTATGGATCATAAGCATTCTTTGCCTTAGCTATAAGGGGTCTAGGCTCTTGAAAGTATCCTTGATACCCTCAAACCATTTGCAAATAAATAATGATTAAGATCATATCAAGTTAAGGGCTTCCCACAAGAATATAGGATCTTGATAAAGACATTTAAAGGCTATTCAAGGATCTCCTAATGGATATAGGTAGCATGAAAAATTATGTGTGTATTTGTTCTTTGTATATGAAAAGCCATTCTCTTGTTTTAGTTGGCACTTATGCTGTGATTGTGCATTGTTGTGCAAATATTGATAGTTTTATTATTTTAAAGTGAAATTCATGCCCTAGAAGGGTTGCTTTTGTACTTGGGTTGGTTGTTCTTGATTGCTACTTGTGGCAAATTAAAGAGACTCTTGGAAGAGGAAAGTACTCACTTGATCCAAAGAGAATGGGGTTAAAGCAAATAAGTGGAGGTTATTATAGTAGGGGACTCACCCCAAGGTCCTCTACCATACCATTAGTGAAGATAATGATAAGTGGAGGTTATTATAGTAGGGGACTCACCCCAAGGTCCTCTACCATACCGGTAGTGAAGGTAATGATAAATCCTCAAGAGGCATTACTCGATACAATGGGTGACAATCGATTGGTAAAAAAGCCTAGACCTAAGTGATGTATTTGCCCTTATGGTGCATAGGAAGTGAGTGGTCTCTAGCTAGTTTGAATGCTTGCTCTAGAGGGAGAAATTTGTGCATAATGGCTCTTAATAAATCATTATTTTTGAAGAAATTTTGGCTTTATTTTGTATACTTGAATAAAACGATGTGCCAAGGAACATTGTTTTACCAAACTAATTAAAGATATGCTTTTACATGTTCATATAGTGTGGTATATTGTTGGGTGGGGTCAACTAGTTGAGTAACTTTTTGAACATAAGTAAGAGTAAACAAAAGCTCAAATTAACTAGATTTACAGGAAAGAAGTACTCTTAGAGCACTAGTATTCGAGGCCATGGAAGTTAATGCCACTGTCCATGAACCAAATCCATGTTTTGAGTTAATATGTGAGACCAAAGGGTATAATGTTTCTAAAACTAGTTTTCCTATTATGACCCTTATTACATATATATTAGATTTATGCCATGCTGACCATTACCAAGTTGGGGAAGCTAATTGGTTTCCCTAACTCTTTATATTGTAATAGTACTCAAACTGGGATAATAAATGACTTTATATATAGGTGTAATTGTTCCAACCAAACAAAACAAATGAACTACTATATACATAGATATCACTTCTTTATGTTATAAGTCTATTGAGAGCTGTATCATGTTTAATTTCTTATGTTGTAAGAATATTAAAAATATATGTATAATTTAACACACACACACACACACACACACACACGCACGCACGCACGCACGCACGCACGCACGCACGCACGCACACACACACACACACACACACACACACACACACACACACACACACACACACACACACACACAATGTTAACAACTATCGACACATAGGTCACCATCAATAATGAATAAACATTGGAAGGTACATGATCATTCTTATCATAGAAAATTTGTATACATTTTGCAATCATATCAAAGGTTAAAAGGGCCTTTGTAACCAAGCATACTTGTTAATGAATGCTTAGATACATCAGGATTAAGAGCTAAAAACACAACAAAACATGTTATTGTTAATACAATTTGCAAACACAAGAAGGTATTGAAATCATTAGAACCTTGGTATGCACATATATACTCATATGACTACTTATCAAATCCAAATTGAGATGTATAGATCCTTTCAAAAGTTTCTTTGTAACCTCTAAATTCATGCTACCTCTTTTTTATAGCCCAAATCTTCCTAGCCATCCATTGACTTCCTTCCAACCACATTAGTATTTCTACCTTCTAGATACTTTATTAGAGATGGTTTTTTAAAGGTGAAATGCTTCTTTATGAAGTATGTTATTCATATCATCCCAATCACTAACAACTCCTCTAACTTGATTACACCTCTCATGTCCTTCAAATAGAGCTAATTTTCCATCTCAGGTGTTTGTGATTGCACTTTGTACATCAATTATGCCACTTAACACAAGCAACTTGAGAAGTACATGCATAGTAAGCACATTTTTGTCTTTTCTCTCAATATTAAACATGGATGGAAAGATGCAAATTTTACTTTGGGCCACATAATCCTTGCAAGGATTGTTATCAATATAGATAGTTCACACAATATCACACCAAAATTGAATAGCATATTTGCTAAGGGTTTGAACCTTGCTTTGACACCTAGATTTTCTAGTTTATACATTGTACATTCTAGTTTGTACATTGTTCAAATTTATAGCAATGTTCCTCACTCAAAATGGTTTAAAAACCTAAGTAATACCCTACTTTTTGGTGAATACATCATTATAAAAATCATCCAAAACGTTCATAAAGGCAAGTCAAGGCATTGGAAACCTTTTGTGACCATATTTATGGATGTGTGAAGTGGTATGGTTGGATACAACACACTTAAACAATAACACTTTAAAATCCAATACCGTTATTAATATTGATTTTTATGATATATCCTTTATGTCACAATAATGTATTTAATGTTGCTACCACATGATTTCTCTGTCACTTTAGCTTGTGTTAACTCTCATTGTGAGCTTAAAGAATTATGAACTCACTAATTCCTTACATTCTACATTATATTAAAACTTCAATATTTCAAAACTAAATTAGAATTAATTTTCCTTGGAGCTCCAATAATATTACATGTGGATCTTAGCCCAAGGACTAAGCGTGTCTCATATGCTGACACCTTCATTCACAAACTTTGTGCCTTTTACAATTGAATTTGACCGAGCACACTATCTCTAGGGACAAGATCATGATTGAGAATGTACTAGGATCAAGCACATTATTTCTATATTGAACTTTAAACTAGGACCAAGCACATTATCTCTAGTAGTGAGCTTGGTAACATGGCCAAGCATAAAGTCTATGAGAAGAAGATTATCCTTGCTATAGGATTGAGCTTGGTCATAGAAAAAAGCTTTTCTTTATAGGATTGACCTTGGACATTGGGTCAAGCATGGCATGTGCTCCCCTTTGACAGAAAAATTTAATCACCTACTTTTGTTTTAATGTTAAAGATTGCAAGCTCAAATAATCCTTAAGATTCCAATAATATCTTGAAGGTTAATATAAATCACATGTAACTAATGGTAAAAGTGAATTATGAGCATTTGCCCACTCAAAAAATCACATGCAGAGTTCATATCTCAAATTCTAATTGCCAAAATTTTTTGATCTAAAAAGAAAAAATGTTCATCTCAAAGTGATCCTGAATTTGACATGTTTGATCCACCAAAATTTTTCTTCAATCTCTTGATATCAAGGCTACATTATGGCTAGTTGGAAAAATGCAGGAAGTTTGGAGTGCACCTACATACTTACTTGGGGAGTTGAATACCTTGAGCTATAGCTATCATCTCAAGATGCAATATGACCAAGACTTGTTCTTTAAATCTTGGATAATCTATCAACCAAACAGTTTTAGTAAGATCAGCTCTAATGTGGCACCAACAACATTATCTTAAGTGCACAATTTAATGCATTGTGCAAGCAACTATATAAGGTTCATGCCAAGCAATAACCAACATAGAAAATAGAGACTAGAGAAGTGAGAATAGTTTGAATTCATTGTAGAAATAAAGAAGCATAGCTTAGATCTTTAGATCAGCTTAGTATGAGTGGATTAAGTCATTCTTCCTTATCCTAATCATCAAATTGATTATGATCACTATCATTGTATTTGATGTTTAGTCATATATCAATCAATCTTGAGTCACTAAATTCATTGTTGTGAGTTTGATCGTGTTAATTGTGCTCTAAAATAGTACTTGGTTTTCACTACACATTTCACCATCATTCTCTACTACATAACTATGTCCAAAGTGCTTTTGTATTTGTAAAAGTATTTGTAATAGCACTTTTTGTCTATGTAAAAAAAACTTTTGAATAGCACTATTTTTATTGTTTTATTAGTTTATTGAGCCTTATATGTTCCTCCTATTCCACATCTCCTTTTCACATGGTGGTAGAGTCCTAACTTGCATTTTACTAGTGCTTTGTATAAGTGATTCTACTTACCCAATGAATGTTTACCTTGAGAGCAAGGAGAGAGAACTTCCTGAACTGACTTAAATCTTAAAACTTTAGCAAAGCTCAAAGAGAGCAACTATGCAACTTGGAAGCAATTGTATGGAGACAATTCTGTTTTTTTCATAACTATTGGTATATGATGGAAAATAAAGAAGAAAGACTGAAGCTACTGGTGAAGCCCAAAGAAGATGAGATAGAAATGCTATGCTTGTTTTCCATTTGATAAGGCACAATGTGAAGGATGAGTTGCTAAGTGATCTCATTGATGTGTGAAGACTCCCAAGGATACATGGAAAAAAAATGAAGAATTTATGTGAAGCCAACATCTCCTTAAAGACATTGACACTTAGAAATCAAATCCTAAGTAACCATTGTAGTAAAGGAGAAAGTGCTTTCTCTTATGTTTCGAAGGTCAAAGAGCTCCATGATAAGCTAATGGCTACTAGAGACACTATGTCAAATAATGAGATCACCACAATGATCACAAATGAGTTGGGTGAAGAACTATATCCAAATGATGTGTGAGGGTAAGAAGAATAATGCAAATAATGTTTTTCATGTTCCTTCTCCTTGACAAAGGACTTGTTATTAGTTGGTGCTATGATTGAAAGGGTTTACAAAGTTGAATAGATCTCTCATAAAGGATAGAAAGAGAGGCTATAAGGTGATTGATATAAATTGGAAGGGATTAGAAAGTTGAATAGATCTCTCATAAAGGATAGAAAGGGAGGCTATAAGGTGATTGCAAAAGGAACTAAGCTTGAAAGGCTACTCAAACTAGATATCTACAATTACAACTTGAATGAAAATGAATATGGAATAGAAAAGGACGAGTTCTACAAAGCTATAGACTAAAAGGTATGCCACATTTGAACTTCAAAAGCTTGTTGACATTGAGATCTAACTCTGTGGAAATAAGAATTCGAGCTCTATAAAATGATATTGGATATGTGAAGGTTGTTGCTATGGCAAAAAAGCAAGATAGAGATTCAATAAAAGCTCCATAAGAGCGTTTGGAGTCCTGAATATCATCCATATTAATGTGTGGTTCCTTCTCAAACCCCTCTATTGAAACAGTTCAATTTATTTGTTACCTTCATTGATGACTACTCTATATAATTTCCTAACTAAAAATATGAATTTTCCTCTATTTGCTTAGAATTCAAGCCATGGTTGAGAATGAAACAAGAAGAATCAAAATTCTCAAGGTTTGACATAGGTTGTGAGTAGATCTCTAAAAATTGTAGGCATTGTTGGTACTTGCATTGGTATATGCTTCTAGTAATACTCTATAGCATACATGAGTTAGTCCACCTACCCAAGTTATGGGATATCTAGTCATCTTGCTAATTAGCATGTTTACATTATGGATTGCTTGTATATTTTTATGTTGTATTTTCTTTTTATCATTTGTAGAATGTTATTGTGAAGCAGAAGAATGTATGAAGAAAAAGAAGAAGAGGAAGAAGAAAGAATAGGGTTTTTAACTTCTTAGCTTGAGTGCATTCTAGTTGTGTTGTATTCCTTGTAAGAGCTCAAGATCCCTCTCTATCCCCCTATCTTTTCATGGTATTAGATCCTCATTTAGGCAAGGAGCTACGAGTAGTTAGTACAAGAGTCTACAAGGAAGCCTTGTTGTGGAGCATACATATGGGGATCTCTCTCATTCTCATATGACCTTTGATTGATAACCATCTTCCATGAGTATGGAGTGGATAAAGAATTGTCATTAGGGGAGTTGTTAGATCTCATGAAAGCTCTATAAGAAACTATAAAGAGAGAAAATATTGGTGATGGTTACAATAGACTTTGCTATACACTTGATCTTGTTTTGCAGAGAAGAATGTTCTTAGATTGAAGAATCACTTGTTAACAATGCAAAGAGACTAGTTGTTGCAAAATTTACAAGATTATAAACAAAAGATCCATTCATTAGAGAAATGTATCAAAGCATACTAGTGAAAGAAAACTATTTTAGGAATCAAAAGTGACAAATATCTCTAAAGAACCATGATAATTTCAAAAGAGAAGGTAGAATAGTAATAGAAACTATATGGGACTTAAGTCCTGCGAAACAAGAGAAAGAATAGAAATAAAGAGACTATATGAGACTTAAGTCTTGATTCTAATGAAAATAAAGACTTAAGTCTTTATTCTTATTTTCATTAGAATCAAGACTTAAGTCTTGATTCTAATGAAAATAAATAAATTCTAGGGAACATTTGATGCTTCCTAAGACTAGGAAAAAAAATCATTTATCAATAAGATCCCCAGCTTTTTAGATAAATAAAGTAAATTATCTAAAGCTAAGACGATGAGAGGAGGTGGCTATACTAAAAGAACCCAAGTAGCAAGGTATCTTTTTCTACTTGAGAAATGTTAAAAATGACTTTGTTTAATCTTGTTTAGATCTCTTTTTCAATCAATTATTAATGAGAGAGATGCTTCAAAGGTATCTCAATTTTATTATCACCTTTTAGCCTTAGCAATCCCAAAGGACATTCTTAAGAGAAAGAAATTCAAAAAGGCAAATAGACATTGCTTGGATTCTTTCATTAGGTATCATTCTTTAGATATTGAGCTAGTTTAGAAGAATTTAGACAATATCAATATTAGCCAAGATGTATATACATAAATTTTTAGCCAATGCAATCAAATATGAAAAATAAGGTCAAGTACATAAGTTTTTACTTCGAAGGCTATTTGTGGTGAAGACTATTAGACAAAGAGTTAATGGTAAAATGATGGTTTTGGGTTAGCCTTTCTTTATCAATGATAACTTCAATAGTAAGAAAAAAGAAATTATTTTCAATGAAATTAATAACATTTTTATTGATTTGCCTACCTTACAATGTGTAATGATCAGATTCTACGATTTGTCTCTAGAAGAGGCACAAGGAGTAGCTAGGTTTGTTATTAAACTCAATGAAAGTGCGATTTTAAAGTGTATAAAAACCTTGATGGATAGAGCACTTTCATCAAGTCCATGTAGTGATTCAAAGTTACGTAGCATTCAATCTAAATATGATATTTGGTGGTTTCTTGGCTTTGAAGTAGATATAGAGGATTTTGATATATTGTATTGGATTTTTCATCAAATTTGAATATCTAATGTGATTAAGAGCCAACAATCAAGAGATGAGCTATTTGTTGAGGGATTTGGAAACTACAAGGTGGAATGGCACATAGTTAGAGATTTGAAGATACTCAAATGCATGTATAATGTGTCAAAGAGAGCCAACTCTAGATATAAATGCATGTAAGCATGTCTCCAGTCAAATTCAAGCAATTGAAATAGAGCTTTCTCTAGGCATGTCAACGATCTAAACTTTAAGCCAGTTTTAGATATTCCTTTGGCCAATGCTCACATCTATACACTCCATGGATGAACTTTACAGAATAATTGAAAAGCTTATTCATCTTTACATAAGGTTTGCTTTGAAAACTCTTTAAGCCCTTGTAAGCTAGAAAAGATGCTATGACCAAGATCAAGTAAGTTTATCTTCAATTTGTTTGCATGGAGACAATGTTGTCAATGACCTAGATCTTCAAAAGTCCAAGGATGGAAATCATGTCCCCAAAAAACTATCTATTAGTGGCGTAAAGGCTAGAAGACTCTTGGTCTTTCATGGAAAAATTGGCAAGATAAACTTTAGAAACATTGGCTCAACCATTAAATACAATAAATGAAAATCCCTACATAATATAGTTAAGAATCATGCTAATAATAGATATGCTTAGAATACAAAAGAAAAAGTTTGGAAAATATTAGAAAAAATGTATGTTTTTCGTGACAAATTTGAATGGAAAGATGGTGATCTCAAAGACTTGAAACCAATTAGAGCACTATATGATAAGAAGCTTGTATTCTTATATGTCTCTATTGTCTAATTTGAATAAGATTTTTAACTAACTTTCTTTGTTGGTTAATTGTGCAATATATTTTATACAACCATGTCTCATATTTTATCAAGCAATATGGAAGTTTATCTATTTGGTCGAGTTAAGACATGGAGAAGTCAACAAGAGTAGCTTGTTGGAGGTCTTTCAATGGTCCTATAGAAAAATTTGGCATAAATTCAAGCTGATACAATGTGTCGAGTAATATATCATCTTCGGTAACAACTATACAAATGGTTACATTGGGTTTCAAGAAACCCTCATCTCTTTAGTGTCTTTCAGTCAGATTCTATTGTACTATAGAGGAGTCTTTGGTTTCATGCCACTCATTAAGACCTCTACATTTCAAGAACTCTTGTTTTCTGTAGCCTAAGAAGCTTCAGGTTTATAGTTTGATTTTGTTGTGTAGAGGAGTCTTTAGTTTCAAGTGACTTAATAAAGCCTCTACATTTCAAGAACTCTGTCAGAGAGAGAACTAGGGAGAGAGAAAGAGGAGAGATAAAGACTGCAGAGGCGAGAGAAAGACTGTAGGAAAAGAGAGAAATAGAGTGACGAGGAGAGAGAAAGACTAGAATTGGAGAGAGAAAGACAGGAAAGATGTAGAAGCCATGGAAGCTTGGAGCAAGAAGAGAGAGAAAGATTGTAAATGTATTGATATGTCCAAAAGATGTGAAAAATTACAACTTCTCTCCTTATATACCAGTGTCAATGTGACATGGCATATTATTAGCATTCTAACTATTCCCAGCTTCTTACAATCCATCCCTTCCCAAAAGTTTTTGTCCTCAAAAACGAACCTAGAAAGAACTAAAGAAGAGATGGATAGAACAGAGTACTACTCTGTTTTACAGCTTTACAAATGGGAAATGAGTGAAGAATTATCATTACAAGGGCTGAATTTAAAGAACGGAAAGAGGACCCCGCTATATACATGATTTAAAGAACTTTAGAAGCCATTGGAGCCATAGAATCTTCAACAAATAGTCCAGAAGAAAGTAGACAGCTTGCTGAAATAACAGTCCCTGCTGGACCAAATCTGCCATAACTTTTGATAGAAGTGTCCAAATGAGATGTACCACATATCAAAACGAAGCTCTTGAAGAGTACTTGAAGCTCATGTAGATAGCTCAGTTCTGAAAATGAAGTATGACAAAAACTGTTCTAAAACAGAGTGCTATCCTGAACCAGTCTGCACCAATACTAGCTCCATAAGCAATAGGCTTCAGCCACCAATGTATCCTTCAAGTATGGATACTCATCCAATATTGAATCAGGTCTCCAAGAAGCCTCTTCAGAGGGTAAACCTCTCCATTTAATCAAATATTCCACAACAGAACGTGATCGAAGCTTCTTTTCACGCTGACCTATAACAGCCTCTGGGATGTACTGAACAATACCATCTTCATCAATAGGTGGCAGCTCATTAACTAAATCCACTGGATCACCATAATAGGGCTTGAGATGACTAACATGGAAGACGTTATGAATCTTTGTAGAAGAGGGAAGCTCTAGTCTGTATGCCAAATCTCCAATCCGCTTAAGGATCCTGTAAGGGCCATAGAATCTGTGGGCAAGCTTATTACTGGATCCATCTTTCAATGTAGAGTACTTGGATTTGGGCACCTTCAACAAAACCAGCTCTCCTTCCTGGAACTCTAAAAGCCTCCTCTTCTCATCAGCATACATCTTCATCTGATCTTGAGCCTTCCTTAGATTCACCTTGCATTGCTGAAGAAGGGTTTGCATTCTTTCCAACTCTTCCTTCCCATGAGGGTTGATCTTTTCATTAAAAATGACTGTGGGTAAGGGCACCTTATAACCATACAAAGCCTCAAAGGGTGAAACTCCTATGCTCGCATGAGTGGAATTGTTATAAGCAAACTCAGCCAGGTGTAACCAAGAATCCCATGAGGTTTGGACATCATAGCAAAAATGGCGAAGATAAGTCTCCAACCATTTATTAACTCTCTCTGTCTATCCATCAGTTTGGGGATGATAAGCCGTAGATGGAGCCAACTTGGTACCCATAGATGTAAATACCGCTTGCCAAAAGTTACTCATAAACTTTGAGTCCCTATCATGGACAATCACCTGCGGTAATCCATGTAATCTGAAAATATGCTCCATAAACTGGTTGGCCACCTGAGAAGCAGTAAACTGAATTTTTGTTGGGATAAAATGAGCTGTTTTGGTGAGTCTGTCAACCACCACATAAATATTATTCCACCCCTTCTTGGTAGTAGATAAGCCAGTGATAAAGTCCATAGTAATATGAGTCCATTTACCCATAGGAATAGGCAATGGCTGCAACAAACCTCCTGGCTTATGGGTGCTATCCTTATTTTGCTGACAAGGCATACACTTCATAACGAAGTCCTTGACATCTTTCCACAGTCCTTTCCAATAAAAGCTCTTGCTGATCTTGTCATAAGTCTTGAAAACTCCCAAGTGTCCAGCTAAAGGCGAAGAATGCAACTCCTCCATAATTTTTCGCTTGAAAGAAGAAGTAGAGGGAACAACAATCTTGCCCTTCCACCAAATAAGACCATTTTTAAGCTGGTAATGTGAGTTTTCTTCCATAAGACCTTGCTGTAATTTCTGAAAGATTTGGCTGAATTCCTCATCTAAGAGATATGCCTCTTGTAGCTCTTCAATCCAATCACTATGTAATTCCGTCATGGCTGATACTTTGCAGGCCCACATATGAGAGAGAGAATCAGCCACTATGTTATCTTTGCCCCTTGTATGAGTGATGTCAAAGTCATAATTTTGTAATGTTGCTACCCATCGTCGTTGCTTTGGAGTAAGATTTGACTGAGTAAGGAAATACTTGAGTACGCGATGATCACTATGTACTCTGAATCGGCTGCCATATAAGTAATGGTGCCATTTCTTGATTGCATGCAGAATAGCCAACATTTCCTGATCATAAACATTCATGGCCATCTCCTTATCAGTAAGCTTATGGCTTTCAAATGCAATTACTCCGTGCTCCTGAAGCAAAACAGCCCCAATGCCACGGCCACTAGCATCACACTGTATAGTAAACTCTTTAGAGAAATCCGGGCATACAAGAATAGGAGCAGAGGTAAGTAATTCCTTTAACTGGTTGAAGCTGCTATCTGCAAGAGCATCCCAAAAGAAAGCCTCTTTCTTCAACATGTCAGTTAAAGGGGCTGCAATTGCCGCATAATGCTTTATAAATCTGCGATAGAATGAAGATAGACCAAGAAATCCTCTAAGAGAAGTAGTAGCAGTAGGCGTTGGCCAATCTTTTATGCATTGCACCTTCTTGGGATTAGCCTGTATTCCTTTTTCACTGACTATATGTCCCAAGTATTCCACTTCAATCTGCATGAAAGAACACTTCTTCTCCTTAGCAAAAAGCCTATGATGTCTCAACACATCAAAAACCTTCCTCATATGCGACAAATGATCCTGAAAAGTCTTGTTGTAGATCAAAATGTCGTCAAAGAACACTAAGACAAACTGAAAGAGGAAAGGTTGTAGAATCTTATTCATCAGGCTTTGAAAGGTAGCTGGAGCGTTTGTAAGGCCGAATGGCATCACCAAGAAATGGTAGAGCCCACGATCAGTCCTATAAGCAGTCTTGACCTCATCACCCTCTCTCATGCGAATCTGATGATACCCTGATCTCAAATCAATCTTCGTGAAGAATCGAGCCCCCTTAAGCTCATCAAGCAAATCATCTATCCTGGGTATAGGATACATGTTCTTCACTGTTATCTTATTAAGATCCCTGTAGTCAATGCACATTCTGAAAGATCCATCTTTCTTTTTGACTAACAGGACTGGGGATGCATACGGTGAAGAACTTGGTTCAATGAATCCCATTTCAAGAAGCTCTTTGATTTGCTTGGCTACTTCCTCTCGTTCACATTTTGATAGTCTGTAAGGTGGCTTATTGATTGTCTTTGAGTTGGGTTCCAAATCAATGGGGTGATCCACCGCTCTCTTAGGAGGCAATGAAGTAGGTACTTCAAATAAATCTCCATACTCCTCAAGAAGAGTTGTCAAGGCTGGATGGTTAGCTAAATTATTGGGATGATCCAGTGTTTCTTTGTTCAAATGCAATACAAATATCTGTGAGCGCTTCTTGTACTCTTTCTTGAGTTGTTGAATGGTGATAAACTGAAAATTAGATCTACTAGGGATTCCCTGTAAACGGATGAGCTGTCTATTGGAGAGAAACTCCATATATAACTGTGAGAAATCCATAGTAATCCTGCCTAAGGTCATCAACCAATCACAACCAAGTACAATATCTATAGGCCCCATTTCCAAAGCGATTAGGTTTACTTTGACTTCAAAATTTTTAGCCATTTGCAAAGAAACCTATGGGCAAATTTGTGTACTGATTTCCTCTTCACCATTAGCCACTTGTACTCTAATGGGCTGCTGTAAGTCAATGGGAACACAATTCAACTTGTACATAATGGATTTATTGACAAAACTGTGGGTACTGCCACTATCTATCAGGATGAACACTGGCTTTCCACATATGCTTCCCTTCATACGAAGTGTATTAGGGTTCTTAGATCCCGTCCAAGCATCCATAGAGATAGAACAATTAGTGGCAGCAGGCAACTCATTACAAAATCCACCAGGATCAAATGGGATATCACCGCCTGGATCAAAAGGAAAAGAGTCAGATGGATCATAGAAGTACTCCTGTCCACCATCATCCTCGAAATCTTCATTTTCAGCATTGATTGGGACTGCATTAACTTCATCTATGTCATTTTCAAGGTCCTCAAGAACTAGCATACTCTGAATTTTTGGCTTGGCATTTTTGTATACACACTTTGAAGCATGGTCAGGAGTATACTTTTCTCCACACTTGAAGCATAGGCCTTTGTCCTTTCTTTCCTTGCAAAGATCCATGGGAATATTTCTGGAATTTGTATTGGCTGAAGTAGACTTAGGCTTATTGTCACCTTGCTTAAATTCAACCTTTGGACTGTTTGCTGTCCTGAAATTGCTTTGAAGCCTAGAAGCATTAAATGGAGGATAAGTTGGTATCCGTAAGCTCCCACTAGGCATATGATTGCTGCCATAATTGTTACCAACTTGCCCTTGCTTTAAAACAGTCCTTGGCTGTCCATAACTTGGCTGAAATGAAGACTCTTTCCTATACTTCCTTCCAAAGCGCTCTGCAAGCTCAATAGCCTTGAAAAGTGAAGTAGGATTCTGTGCCATAACATCAGCTGACAAGGATGGTTCTAAACCATACATGAACTTGTGTAACTTGGCCTCATCACTGATATTTTCCACATACATGGTCAAGTTGAGGAATTGGTTTATATATTCTCTTACACTTAGGCTCCTTTGTTCCAAGCAATACCATCTTCGTTCTAACTTCTCTTTTTCAAGAGGTGAAACAAAGACTTCAGCCATAAGTGCCTTGAAAGCTTCCCAATTCTCAATAAGTACATTCTCTTTCTTGATATACCTCCACCAAGTGTGAGCAAATCCTTCTAAGTGGAGGGAGGCAAAATGTATCTTCATATCATCAGTTTTAGGAAATATGTCGAAATAAGACTCCATCTTAGAGGTCCATTCCTCTAATTCTGATGGTGAAGATGACTGGCCATTGAATTTGGATAAAACAATTTTATCCTTGAATTCTCTATCATGGAAAGGTTGCTATCCCAAAACTGGCTGATTGGAATTTCTAAGTACAGAACCCCCAAAATGAGACTGAAATCTTCCAACAGGTGGCTGAGAATTACCATGTAATCTTCCTATTGGTAAAGCACCCCTAGAATTCTGAGTATGCAGTCCAAAAGTTTGAGTATTGGCTCCATTCAAACTGCCCAAATAGTCATCATGCCTTTGTGAAGCTTCTCCCACTTCATATTGACTATTTGGTATGCCTCTTCTTCCTATGATCCCATCTCCATAACCATTTTGGTTGGATGGCTGAAGTGGGACTGAAGGGTCACTATTTGAACAAGCCTTCTCATTGACTTATTTTGATCCCGTTTGCGACGGTATTAATTGAGAAAATTTTGCCATAAGTTGAGCATTGGATTCTACTAATTTATCAATGGAAGCCTTGGTTTGGGTGGTTGATTCCATCAACTTATCAACCGTAGACTTCGTTTGTCCATGAGATAAAATCATTTGCTCCATTGTAGACTTTGTTTGACCAAATGATAAAATCATATGCTCCATTGCTGACAAAATAGCCTCATGACGTTCCTTATGTCTTAGTTCATGGGCACACAAAGCGTCATTGAGAATACTAATCTCTCCTTGTTGAGGCTCTTCAGGGTTCTCTTAAAGTGTGCTTTCCATCATGGAATCCCTGATTTTCTGTGCATAGTCCTCCTGGACCTTATTTTTGCCTTTATGTCCTGCCATATTAGTGCAGTCCTGCAGTATCCCCTGTCAGTAAAACGGCTATAACTTTGGCTAGAAAACTCCGATTGCAAAATTTTTTTGTGCGAATCAAAGCTTACAATGCCCTCTTCAAGATGAGCTATAGCACGCTATAACAGGTTTAGGACAGAAAATTCTGTAACTGAATTTCAGAGTCTGAACTGTCCAGTCCTGCACCCTGTTTAGACCTGTAAGTGCCCTGTTTTGACCCTGTAATGCAAGAAAGTAACCTCAAATGGCTACCAAACCCTGCAAAGGGGTATATAGGACCTGTGGGTACCCTGTAGTACCTGCACCTGTGCTTCAGTATCAAAGGGTGTACCTGTATCCACTTGTAAATACCCTGTGGGTAACCTGAAAATGCCCTGTTTTACCCTGTTTTAATCTAGTAGGTACTTGAGTCGTTGGAAAGTCTTCAATCTTCAATTCTCCACTCGCTGTACCTGTGTGAGGGATAAAATGGTAGGACGGGCTCCCTACACGGGCTCCGAATCACCGGGAGGTGGGCAAAGTTCCCCCCGGGTCGGTTGGTTGCACCCCTTCGGGATCTTCGATAGTGAGGGAGGGTCACCTCTCTTTTGTCCCACTATCTCCCCCGGCATCCATCTTTTTCCTCGGTGGGAATATCAACATGGCAGAGGCTAGTGTGCTAAGCAATCAGCATGATATGCAATTCCAAAAAATATTCATTCAGCCTTTCATGAGATGCAATTGATTGAGATAAGAGAACTTGAGATGGGAGAAGGGTTTTACCTATGCAATTCAGTGCCTCACTGATTGCTAGTACTTACCCTTTTACAATATTTCAGCTTGGGTGAGAAAAATTTCAACAAAACAGATCAAGGTTATGCATCAAGCTGATCAAATGTTACCTAAGATGAGTAATGGTTTTGAATCAAAAGGAATTCAATGAAATAGGCTGAGATTGAAGAAAATTAATACTATTCTCTGATCTATTGATCAATCCAGTGAATTAATTGATCAATAACCTCTCATCAACAAGTGGAAAAGCCATTAGTAATAGGATTATTGAGAGATTTCAGAGATTAGCAAAAGAAAATATCTCCATTAAGCTTGAAAATGATGATGGATATCAGCTTTAACCCGGTTGATGCAAGAGTTCTTCATAATCCACCATAAATCCAACATAAAGCTTGAAATCTCCATGAAATCAGTCCATACATGCTTCAATATGATGAAATCCTTGAAAGATCAATACTCTAGCCTTGCTTGAACACTTGAACCTCAAAGATTCAAGCTCCTTGATGAAAAGCCCCAAAATAATCCTTCCATTTGAGCTTCTTGACATGCACGGGCTGAAATCTCTTCAATGTCTTCAATCTTGAAGTCTATCCAGCTTGTATTCAGCTTTAGAGAAGCCTTGAAGGTTGGGAAAGTCCAAAATTTTGAGAAATTTGAGCTTCCATGTCTGTGGCTATGGCTGTCCTGCTGTGTATTAGGGTTTTGAACAGAGGAATGGCTGATGAGAGTTCCCCTGGAGCTGAAAGTTGATGTACTCAAGTGTTTGATGAAGCCTTAACAATCTTTGATCAATGAGCTGAGGATTTGGAGCAGCTGAGCAGTGAGAAGGGGCAGGAGGATCAGTGCAATTTTCGGCGCAATTTTCGGGCAGTTTCCTGGTTAAAAAAAATCAGCAAGCATCAAGTATGGTGCTCCTCCTGTAGCTTAGGCAACAAAGAACCTTTGCCCCATGGTTTGGCAGTGAGATATTCAGCACAGAGAGAGATATTTGTAAAGATTCTTGACATCCACCATGAAAGCTTCAGCCAAAAGCTTGAAGGAGAGAGAAGAGAAGCTCTCTTTTGAAAAGTAACTGTAGTTTAGTCTGTAACTAAGCCCGGTTAACCATTCTTTACCCTAGTTACCTCCATTTTTGCATGAAATTTGATGACGTCCAGCCATTTAAGCCTTTACCCGCCATCTCTGACCTTGGATATCTCCAGATGTAGTCATTGCTAACTGTAGTTGTCCTGCAGTACTCCACTAGTCACTGTCTTGTACCATTTTTGTCTGAAATTGATTTTGAAATAGGAAAATAGGAGTGAAAATGGAAGAGAATAATGGATCAAAGACTGAAGCTCTGATACCACTTGTCAGAGAGAGAACTAGGGAGAGAGAAAGAGGAGAGAGAAAGACTGTAGGAAGAGAGAGAAATAGAGTGACGAGGAGAGAGAAAGACAGGAAAGATGTAGAAGCCATGGAAGCTTGGAGCAAGAAGAGAGAGAAAGATTGTAAATGTATTGATATGTCCAAAAGATGTGAAAAATTACAACTTCTCTCCTTATATACCAGTGTCAATGTGACATGGCATATTATTAGCATTCTAACTATTCCCAGCTTCTTACAAACTCTTATTTTATATAGCCTTATAGGAGCTTAGAACTTCAAAATATCCTAATGTAGATCCATTATAACCAAGCATGTAGCCAAAAACTCTTATGGCTTCTTACTTCTCTACCAATATTATCTTTTCCACTCCTATGTGGAAAGTGTGAGATCCAACCACTTTGGAAATAACTTTTAAGATTATTAGTAAACTTGGAGAGCTTGAAACTTTGGTGTGATAAATTGCAATAGTTTGATAATTCAAGCTTTCAATGTAGTAGTCAAGGTTTTGCCTTTTTCCAAGCTTTAGTAGCCTAGAGCACTTGGCTTTTCTAAAAACGTTTTCAAGGTCCCCAATTTTAATCTATATATCAAGCCAAAAAAGCTTCATTTGTTAAAAAATTAAAATCTTAAAGTCACTTATCTATTAAGCTTAACAAAGTGTTATATTTTTTCAAATAAAAATATTTAAAATATACTTTAGGAATTTTATCTTCTTTAATATGGCTCTCAACATAAAAATTTATTGAATTCTTTGGCTTCTACTCTGAAGGTAGCTTTAGCTTGTCTTTATATCCCATATCTTCAATACTAAGTATTTTTTGAACCTGTAAGAGAACTCTTCATCAATGCGGGAAAACCCCTTTTTTCATAGTCCACAATCTAAACAATAGATGAATTCAAAGATATGGGGCTATCTTGAAAATTTTTCCCTTCACATCACAAGCTGCAAGTGAGCATGGTCCATAACTAATAAAATCCTTGACATTTTGGTTCCACCTTTGCAAGGATAGCCAAGCAATAATTTCCTTGAGATTGAAAAGATGTTGAATATCATTGAGCAAAACATGTATTGTCTTGTTAATGAGGTAACTTGAAAATGTTACCACACAAAGAAGAGGATTTTCTTCAATCTCTACATTCAAGTCTATCTCCTTTCCCTCCACTTTTGTAAGGTTCTCACTCTTGAATATAGTAGGATCAAAACCTTATACCAATTGGTTCTCAATATTATTCTCGAATATTTCTACCATCTCTTTATTTGAACTTGCATCATCTTCTCCCTATTTCTCTTGCACTATATCTTAGGAAGAACCTTCAACATATTGAAGCAAGACAAGAAATCTTATGTTTTTGTCAATCAAGAAAGATGATCTACCCAGCAAATAAGAGTTGTCCTAGGAGCATTGGTTGAGCCTTCAAGTATACCACTGTAATGCACATAACCATCAATTTGTAAGAGCATCTACAAACCTAGAATAATGTTTCATATAGATCTTAAGCTTTAAGGAAGCTATCTTTACATATTAAACATAGATATCTTAGGTTAATTAAATAACTAAGATACACCATCGAGTAAAGCAAGATGCCAAAACTTTGACAAGTTTTTTCTATAGATAGGTGGTCTTGATGAGTCAAGAGTTCTCCTTCAAGGTGTTAGAATTAGGAAGTGGTCGAATGTGTGACTACCTAGTGTGTTGTCTTAATGCCAATAAATGTTGTTTTAGGGGCCAAAGTTGAGACTATACTTTATGAGTAGAGGGGTCTACACATGTCACTCTCCCTTGAACAACCAAGTGTGGCATTGGAGAGCTTTGGTTTGAGTTGACTTGGGAATATAGTGGCTTAAGGATTGATGCTTGTTAAGATATTAGGTGACCTTAACACTAAATTAGGGACCTGGATTCAAGTTGATCCTTATGGGTTATAGTCAAAACTCCATTTTGGAGTGCACTTAAGAGATCCTAGGTGACAAAACCTATATTATTTTAAGGAGTATTGATAGTTTTCCTTAGGATAATTTCTTGATAGACCACTAAATTTTGTCATTAAGGGATCTTTAGTTAGGCATGTTACATAGTATCCATAGTTTCATCAATAAATCAACCATAGATAAGTTGAAGTTGTTCCCTACTAAATTGCAGTAGCCCATTAAAGTATAAGTGGCAAATGGAGATGAAAAAACTAGCAATCAAATATGTCCAAAATTGCATATTCAATTAGTTGAAAAGTATGGACAGCAAATAGACTTAATTTCTTTGGATATGGGCCCCTAGTGACATTGTGTTAGGTTGCAATTGGCTTTAGGCTAACCCTAAGAAGGTGCAATACGTTAATGATTAGCTTATGCCCACTAATCATACCTCTCTTCGTCTTGGTCTATCTTCATTTTATTAGAGGTCTAACTACCATTATGTAACTATTCTAGCACCTCTCATATATAGGCTTTTAAAAAAAATCTTTCTTTTGGGATGCCATAGTTGATTGAAAGGATTTCTTACTTTAGCATCTATCCTTGTTTGCCCCGACTTTTCCAAAGAGTTTAATATTCCATGTGATGCTAGTGGATGGGTCATTGGAGTAATTTTATTGCAGGAACATTGGATAATAGCCTTTGAGAGTCACAAACTCAACAAAGAGATTTACATGAATGTTTATGACCAATAGATACTGGCCATTGTTCATGTAATTAAGAAGTGGCATCATTATCTTTATGGTAGCCGATTCAGGGTGAAAAGAGATCATAGGGTCCTCAGATATTTCTTATCATAGTCAAACCTTAGTCCAAAGAAACATAGATGGGTGGCTAAGTTATAAAATTATGACTTTGATATTATGCATATAAGAGGCAAGGATAACATAGTTGTCAATTCCTTATCTAGGATGTGAGTATGCAAGGTTTTGGCCATAATACAATTTTAGAGTGATTGGATAAAGGAGCTCTAGGAGGTCTATCTTTTAGATCATGAATTAAGTCCTATATTTTAGAAATTATAGCAAGGTTGATATCATGGATAAGAATTCCCAACATCATTTGATAATTGGTCTCATATGTTTTCATGGTAGAATTTCCATTCCATACACTGCTTCATTTAAATAGAAAATTATGCAAGAGATACATTCCTCACCTATAGTTGGTCATTTTGGTGTATTCAAGACCTATGACAAGATTGCTAAAAGTATTTATTGGAGGAGCCTTTGGAAGGATGTCAAGTCTTTTATTCCATGTGCCAAGAAAGGATCTTGAAAGGATGGAATAAAATTTATGTGGTGGTAGATAAACTCACCAAGTAGCCCACTTTATTCCCACAAAAGTTCAATTTACAATGTCTCAAGTAGCTAGGCAATTCATGGAGCATGTCTTCAAGTTACATGGATTACCATAGGTCATAGTGCATGACAAAGATGCCAAGTTTATGCGTGAAACTAAATTAGCTCCTTCTATGGGAACTAAATTAGCTCCTTCTATAACTCACCATCCTCAAATAGATGGCTAGACAAAGAGGGTCAATAGACATTTTTTCCACGATATACAACATATATGAGATTTATGGTTACACTTGGCAAAGTTTTTCCTACAATAACTCCACTCATTCTAGCATAGAAATTTCACTTTTTAAGGCTTTTTATAGATACAAGTACCCCTTTCTACTATGGATATTTTCAGTGACAAGATAAACCCTCAAAGCAAGGAGGAATCAAACCATAGACTCTCCTTCAATAATGTAAAGTGAATCTAAACAAAAACCAAGATAAAATGAAGCTTCATACTGATGAGAAAAGGTGGAATCTAGAGTTTCAAGAAGGGGATTTAGTGCTTTTGAAAGTGTCTAAATCTCATTATGATAGTCTTAAAGATGGTTCCAACAATAAATTGACTCATATATTTTATGGATGCTATAGGATTTTGAATGGATGCCTTAGCATATTTTCTAGTACTTCCCTCATCTAGAAGAATTCAAAATGTCTTATATGTTAGTTAGTTGAAGCCCCTTATTGGATCTATTGTGAATTATGTGGAGAAGCTTCCACCCATAGATGAGGATGACATCATTCAATATGTTCCTATGAGGAGGTCATTGGTTAGTGAGAAAAGAAGCTTAGATCAAGACTGATCAAAGAATGCTTGATCAACTAGTAAAGATTACCATTGAAAAAAGCTTCTTGGAGTCTAGCTTTAATTATGGAGGAGTTCCCTTATAATGGCCCTATTTTAGCTTAGACAAGTTATAGATAGTTATATGTTTTAAAACTGATTTTATTATGAACTATGGACACCAAACAATATAATATATGGACCAAAAGCATTCAAAGAGAGCTTTGTTTTGATGTATAGCATAGCATACTTTGATGGGATCTTCCTATCGAAAGTTATTTTAGATTTTCTATAGCAAGGTCCTATAGTAGATAGCATGTTGTTGCATGTTTGCAACTCTCATTTGGCCAAAGATTCATTGTCAAGTTTTGAATTTTCTCATTTTCCATTGATATATATACAGTATACTTGATCATAGCTTCTTTATTCATTCAAAATTCTTGGATTTTCCACCGATTCATACCTTAGGTTGAATAGAGTAGTACTCTATTTTGCTCATATCCCATACATTGTAATAAGTCCTTTTTCCAAAAAGGACCAAAACATTCAAGTAGGGATAGAATGTAAAACACTAGAAAATAACGTAGAAAATATTAATGTAGGGAAATACTAGCTACATTGGTTAGTATTTAAGATATAATAGACTTTTGTTTTTCATCATTAATTAATACAACAGTCTCTTCATCTTACATATTCTCTCTCTTAATTTTCATGGCTTCTCTCACCTCTTTCCCATTTTTCTCTCTCCTTTTTTAGACATTCTCTCTCCTTTACACTCATATTATTTGTCTTCTTCCTCTCTCTTAGCTCACTCCTTTATAGATTTTCATACCTTGATTTAAAGACACTAGTGTTGGGACAAATGTTGACAGAGTTGGGGTATGATGGTTGAAAATAGTGAAGGCACAAGAAAAAATTGACCATAGAAGATAAAGAAGTGGTTTAAAGAGCAAATCCTAAAAGTGGTCATTGGCCTCAAGACTTGTATCCCTTTTGGTTGTTAAAGCCATTCATGCCAAAAAAGGGGGCTTCTCTCTCCTTTTTTTGAAATTTCTTTCCTTGAAACCATGCAACCAATTAACAATAACAAAAATTGTGCATGCAATCATCATCCAAAAGTAAAGAGTTTTCCTACAATAGTAGTATAAACCCCCTTGTTGCTAGCTTATCCTCTAGATAACTGCACCTAAGGATATCGGTTTCCCCCCCTTAATGCCTACATGGCCTCTAGCTCATACAATGTCAAACAAGGTGTAGGCAATTTACTATTTACAAAAGAGTTTCATGACACTCGTTAGATTTTGTTTCCTTTACAAAATTTTCTTTTTGGCTCTAACATTGTTTCTCAGTGTGTAAAAACTTGTAGTTTTGGCACCTTGGTTTTTCTTTGTTCCTATCATCTTGCTCTTTGTGTCCATTTCTCCCATAGATCTTGCAAATATTTTTTTAGAAAAAACCTTTATTGTAAAGTGATGTTATTATGGCACTCGGTGTAGAATCTTGGCCTTTCTCCTTAAGTTTACCTTCTTGCTCATATAAAGTAACTTCAAGTATATTAAGTTTTTTATCATGTATGTTCCTCAATGTTGCCACCATCTACTCATAACCTTTGTTATGTTTATCTACACTATTGAGTAGCATGACAACGGCTTTATATTTTTCCTTTGCCAATGAAAAATAGTTACACTTTTAGAATTTAGAATTTGTTAATGAGTGGTGTTAGGTGATCAAAATTATTTATTTCCAATCTTAAAAAGTCCATCAAAAGATAATTTTTTGAATTTTTGGCTTGTGAACCAAATATTTTATTAAGCTCTTTCCACATTTCTTTTGCCCATTTTATGCCCTAGATGTAGTGGAGTATGTCATCTGAAAGGCCCCATATAATAATTCCTAATGCTTTATTTTTTTTCCTCCTCCATTGTGGATCATTAGGATCTTTTGCTTTGTCAAACAACTCTCATAAGTCCTTGCACATTAGATGATACATGTATTTCATCTTTCATTGTATAAAAACTATCACCATTAAATTTTGTCATTGCTTCTATTTTTGACATTTTGAAAATAGAGAGTTCTTACCGATGACTCACATAGTAGTGTTTAGCTCCAATTTCAAAAAAGAAAGGAGGATACTTTTGAGGATTACAAGAGAGTTGATCAATGAGAAAACCTGCATATAAACAATCTTATATCTTTTTACAATGTTAGTCTTTGGTCATGAAAATGTGTATGAATTCTCCTTTAAATAGAAAAACCAAGTTGAACAATTAGTTTATGAATATTTTCAATTCTCTAGTGCAAAAACAACTTATGGAAAACCAATTTTGATAGGGAGCAATGTGAACAAGGGTTATGAGATAACTGGTTTGGGTTTAAGAAAGGGTAACGTGAAAAGGGAAATGACTTACACCTTAGTGATAAGGTTTGTGAGAGAGAGATTTAAAAGAAAAGAAAGAAATCGACCAAAGTAGGGCATGGCATGGTGTGAGCAAGCCATTGATTTCCATAAGTGCAAGTTTGATGAATAATTGTCATTTTGATTCATACTCAGAAATAGTCTCATTTGTGGTGAAATAGGGTCTTTTAAGAGCAATTTCGGACCATCCACTAGAGGTTATAACAATCCAAATAGTCCCACCACATCAAGCCCCTCTTGAAATTGACGAGGGAGATGTTTTAGATGTGAATCCTATTTTTACTTTACAAATTTTGCCCTTAAGTAGACTCCCTACTTGATAGTTATCAAGAACCAAAGTGAAGTCAGCCCTTTCATGGATGTAAAACACCTTGTCTTCACAATGGTAGCCACTATGAAGACCTCAAAATCTCATGACTAAGAAAAGAGATTTTCTTGTACCTTGCTTGAATCCACACTTTTGCACATTTTAATCCTAAGACTTGGACTACTTGAGCAGTGCTTCCTTGTCTTGAGCTTCTTCACCTTGTGCATAACAATGGATGCCTCTCTATCTCATAGCCTTGAAGAGAGTGGCTTTGATACCATGTTACAAAACATGATTGAGCAAGAAGAGAGTAGTGAGCTATGGGGGAAAAAAGAAGAATAAGAATTGAACCATAGTGGCACTTCCTTGTCTTGAGCTTCTTCACCTTGTGCATACAATGGATGCCTCTCTACCTCATAGCCTTGAAGAAAGTGGCTATGATACCATGTTACAAAACATGGCTGAGTAAGAAATGAGTAGTGAGCTATGGGGAAAAAAAAGAAGAATAATAATTGAACCATAGTGGTATGAATAAGACTTGATTGATTTGATAGTAAAGCAAGTGTATTGCTTTATAGCTTTCTAGCTTGAATATACACATCACTCTTTGCTTATGGGATTTAGTTACATGTACCTCTAGCACCACACATATACTTTAACACCCCCCCCTTGGTGCTAGTTTACCCTTTAGATAATTACATTTGAGAATATAGATTTCTCCCCTTGAATGCATGTAAGGCCTTTAGCTCATGCGATGTCAAACAAGGTTTAGGCAATTCACTATTTACAAGAGTATTTTAGGACATTCTAAAGAGTTTGTTTCTTTTACAAGATTTGCTTTTTGGCTCCAACATTCTTTCTTGGTGTGTCTAAACTTGTTGCAACTTTTGCAATTTGGTTTTCCTTTGTTCTGAAAGTCTTGCTTTTTGTATCCATTTCTCTCGCACATCCTACAAATGATTTTTTAAGAACCTTTATTATTACATGCAATTACTACAAGTCTTGGTGTAGAATCTTGGGCTTTCTCCTTAAGTTTACCTTCTTGCTCATATAAAGTAGCTTTGATTGCATTGAGTTTTCTAATATGAAATGTTGATAAGTGATGTTAGGGAATCAAAGTTATTTAGGTGCAATTCGAAAAAGTCCATGAAAATTTTAATTTTTGAATTTTTTACTTGTGAACCATGACCAAATATTTTATTTAGCTCTTTCCACTTTCTTTTGCCTCTTTATGCTCAAGATGTGGTGGAGCACATGGTCTAAAATGTCTCATGCAATAATTCCTAATGTTTTATTATTTCTCCTCCTCCATTGTGGGTCATTAGGATCTTTGGCTTCTTGAAGCAACTCCCATAAGTCTTTGTGCATGAGATGATACATGGTTTTTTATCTTCCATGTATGAAAACCATCATCATTAAATTTTGCAACAACTGCTTCTATTTTTGACATTTTAGAAACAAAGAGATATTACTATTGAATCGCATGACAGTGTCTAGCTCTAATTTAAAAAAAAAAATGATGATATTTTTGGAGATTACAAGAGATTGATCAATGAGGAGACTCACACACAAACAACTTATATCTTTTTACAGTGCCGGTCTTTGATCATGCACGAGTATGAATTTGCCTTGAAAGAGAAAAACCAAGATGAACAATTAGATTATGAATGTTTTCAATTCTCTAGTGCAAATATAGCTTATGGAAAAACAATTTTAATGGGGAGCAATGTGAACAAGGATTATGATATAACTAGTTTGAGAAAGGATAATCTTCTCTTCTTTTTTTTATGTCTCTAATGATAGATTAAGCAAGCCCCCTATTTGTTTAAACAAGATACCCCCTACCTAGATTATGACTAAATTGACCCTTAAGCAAGACCTTCAAGCAAAGCCCTTGCAAGTTTCCCCCTTAAAGTAGACTCCCTACTTGATAGTTATCAAGAACCAACAGCCCTTTAATGGATGTAAAACACCTTGACTTCAACAATGGTAGCCACTAAGAAAAACTCAAAATATCATGACTAAGAAAAAAGATTTTCTTATTCCTTGCTTGAATCCACACTTTTGCACATTTCAATCTGGATCCTTGGACTACTTGAGTAGCACTTCCTTGTCTCTTGAGCTTCTTCACCTCAAGAGAAGCAGTGAATTCCTCTCTACCTTATAGCCTCAAAGAAAGTGGTTTGATACCATGTTACAAAACATGGTTGAGCAAGAAGAGAGTGGTGAGCTATGGGGGAAAAAAGAAGAACAAGGATTGAACCATAGTAGCATGAAGAAGACCTAATTTTCATAGTGAAGTAAGTACATTGTTTTATAGCTTTCTAGCTTGGACACACATGTCACTCTTTTCTTATGAGATTCAATTATATGTGCCTCTAGCAAAACACATACACTTTAACATTCTTCTTTGCCTTGGCATGAGGAAATCTTAGTCCATTTTCAGTCTATTTTGTATTGCTTATTGCCCTGAGGTTGACTACCAAGGTTTTGAGTTGTTTACTGCCCTAAGGTTGACTACTATGTTAAAGCATTAAACAGTAGATAAGTGGGTAACTTTGGACTACTATAAGACTTGTTACTTTTTCCATAAGCACCTCTCGAAGAGCTTTTTCTAGCTCTACAACTCTTTGCTATCCAAAACTATACTAAAAGCCAATATCCTTCATGTATTTACAAGCATACCTTTTAGCCAGCTCTATTGCTTGGAAAAGTGTAGTAGGATTTTGTCCCATTATATTAGCAGATAAATTGGGCTCCAATCCATATAATACTTGTAAAATTTGGTGTCATCATTAACAGCTTCCACATATATTGCCAAGTTGAGAAACTGGTTCATGTATTCTCTCATGGGTAAGTTACATTGGTCTAGTTGATACCACCTCCTAGTCAACTGGAAAGACAAACAATTGGACCGTGTGTGCCTTGAGGTCCCCATATGCATGGATAGACTAGACTGATTTTAGGCTTTACATCCATGGATAAACTAATAGTGCCACCAAGTATGTGCAAAAGCCTTAAGATGAAGAGTGGCAAAGTGTATCTTTTGCTCATCAATCTTGGGGTAGAGATCAAAGTAGGATTCTAACTTGGTTGTCCACTTCTCTAGATTTGATGGGGACAAAGATTGGCCCTTGTATTTGGTGAGGATTATCTTGTCTTGGATTTGTCAAGCATAAACATTTTGCTACCCATTCACGTCATGTTGGTCATTGTAAGCATGTTACCTATTTTATCCATAATGCACATTGTATGCATGCTATCCGTTAAATGCATGCTATCCATTGTGGCCATCTTTCCCATTAAATGCATACTATCCATTGTGACCTTGATGTCCATTATATGCATGCTGCCCATTGTGGCCATGTTGCCCATTATATGCATGCTTCCCATGAGTATCATATTTCCCATTTTGGCCATTGTGAGGTTGAAAGCGACTCAAAAGTGGGGGGCGATTCATTGTCTCTGTGTTCATATTAAATGGTTCACCTACTTCAAATCTACTGATGGAAAGACCTCTATTTCCAATAATACTAAGCTGCAAGTTTACATTGAGGGGTGGGGTGGGCTGCCTTGAATCAGGCTGAGAGTTACCACCCATGTCATTGTGCCTTGGTGTATGTTGGTGTAGGGTTTGATTGAGGGTATTGAAGGCTCCCCATTTGGGTGAATCTTCCTTAAATTCATCCATGTATGGTTCTTCAACTATAGACTCTCTAGCATCAATAATATCTCTCTACAAGTTACCCTAGGCCTTACCCTTGCCTTTGTTTCATGCCATTCTAGGTGCAGTCAACTAGACCCACTGTTAATAAAATGAGCGCAACTTTTGATAGATAATTTTGATTGGGTTACATTTTTATTGAAATTAAATAGAGGAATGCCCTCTATGAGATGATGTAAAAATTTTCGTGAGAAATAAATGTTAAATAGTTTTTATACCTCACTTTCTATGGCTATATCCTATTTGGACCCTATCCCATTGGACCCCTACGCACAAAAACTACAATATCTTCCCAATCATAGCTCCAATAAGAAGGTTTTTTATTCAAATAATAGAGGAATTTTCCCTTTTGTAGAGGAGCTATAGGATGTTTACTCAATAGTAACACTCAAAATGGATTACTATAGTAGTCTTGAAATTCCTATACCTAGTGCACTACCCATCTTGACCTAGTTTTGCATTGTTTGTACACCTTAAGACTGAGAAGCATATGCCATGTCATCATTATCATAGAGTCAATTATTAATACCATACATCTGTGTGAGGCTTGCATTAATGAGCCAATCTATGTGAGCAATCTCAACAAAGATTCCAGATGGCATACATCACCCATTCACTAGATACATCCCAAAAGCATAACATACATGTCTTGTCATATACGTTGTCCTTGTGCGAAGTATATTTTCTTCAAGATTTGGGCTCTTTTCTTAGTGTAATTGTACTTGCGCATAAGTATTGTGCTTTCGATCAAATTGAAAACTGGGCAAAGTTTCCTCGGGCCAAGTTGTGTATCCCTTTAGGGTTCTTAGTGGCAAGGGAGGGTCACTCTTGTATTGTCACCTCACTTAGTATTGGCCTTTTTATTGATTAAAAAAGTATATACATGGTATAGATTTTTAATTGAGGCAATCAACATGAAATTCATGTAGAAAAGGAAACTTTGGGCCTTTTCATAAAGTGCATGTAATAGATAATGGATTGGGTGGGATAAGGCTTATCTTAGTAGTCTAGTGACTTGCTGGATGCTGAGATTCCCTTCTTACAATGGCTTCATAATTTCCTTATGATCAAATAAAAAAACACACCATAAGGGAATGTTAGGGGGAAGCATTAATCAATAATCGAATTGTCCATGACTAAATCTCATTTCTCATGCAATGGTAAAGTAATTAAGCTATAGATTTCAGTTGGACAACATTTACTCAATGAAAATACTCTAATTACAATTCAAGTTTCAATCCTTAGGTCTCTCCAACAAGTGGATTTGGCTCAACAATTGGAAATTAGAAAGATAGAGACCGAGAATGGAAAGAGTACCTTGTAGTAAGCTTGATATAGGATGCCTTCAAGAATCAATGTAAGAAGCATAAGCTAAATGAAAACTCCTTCTCAAGAACCTCCAATAGCTCTCCCGTGATCAATGGGGATGGATGATGCTTTCCAAATTCATGCTTTCATAATTCTCCGTAATTCCATCCCTAGCTTAAGAAGCTCCACTACTGGTTAATGGGGATTCATGGTCACTTGGAATTTGAAGAAGATCAAGAGTAGGAAGCATTCAAATCCCTTGCATGTGAAGAATCCAAAGACTAACCCATTTTAGCAAGTACCCTGAAATTAATGCCCACAAGATCTTCTTGATGGTTGAATCTTCCTTAATGCATGCAATCTTGGCTCAATGTTGAAGCTCAAGAGAGCTTAAAGTTGAGAGCTATGTGTCAAGAATCATGTGGTGGGGGACTTGCTTGAGGTGTTGTGCCAAACATACACTATACACAAAAGAGGAAGCTCACTCAAGAACACCAGAAGAGAGATAGAGGCCAAAACATTTTATTGTTGTTTTTTTATCTTCTTCTTCCATACACAACACAATGTACACAAAGTATAGATAAGATACAACATAAAGGAAAGTGGCCTACTAAGTCAAATAGTGTATAATTGGACTATACTAATCGACTCGCATGATAACTACACTTATAATTGGACTATACTAATCGAATGACACTATAACTACAAGGTGAAACAAACTAAGTATAATAATTAATAAGTCAATGGCCATGTGAGGATCATAATGACCACTAACATGCTAGGTGTAGACATGCGGACCCATCTAGCAGACCATCATCCATGTCTACACATGTTGAGCTTGCCATCTCAACACTCCCCCTCAAGCTCAACTCTATCTTTGTAACTCCAAGTAAGCCTTGAAAATTTTGAAGCTTCTCTACACCCTGTTGCCTTTGTGAAAACCTATGTGTTGACATATACCAAGCCAATCTCTCCTACAAGTACCTTCTCTCTCACAAAGTGGTAGTGGTCCTCAATGTGTTTTGTCCTCGCATGGAACACTAGGTTCCAAGGTAGCTATATGCCACTCATATTGTCACAGTAAATGACAATTGGACCATCTATCCACACATCTATATCATCTAATAACTTTTGCAGTGATACCACCTCACATGCTGTCATAGTAGCATCTCTATACTCTGCCTCTGTACTTGATAAAGCAACTATGGGTTGCTTTTTATTGGTCCATGTAATTGCTATACTACCAAGGGAAAACATGAATCCATTGGTAAATCTTCTGTACCAATCCAATTTGCATATGTGTATCCAAATACTAGTATATCCTTACTTGCCTCATAAAAAAGTCTATAATGTAAAGTGGACTTCACATACCTCAATATGCATCTAACTGTATTCAAATGAGGCTTTCTAGGCATATGCATAAACTAACTGACAAGGCCAATAACATAGCTCAAGTTCAACCTTGTGATGGTCATGCAAATCAAACTCCCTACTATCCTCATGAACATAGTAGAGTCTTCTACAACGTCAGAACTCAACCTCACATTTTGCTCCAATGGTACTAAAAGAGGGTTACATGCTGTGCAATATTTCCATGCAATAAAAGTTAGTTAGTTAGTTCGAAAGTTAGTTAGTCAATTAATAAGTTAGTAAGATTACTAACTAAAGACTAACTAAGGTAAAAACTGACTAGTATTAATAGCTAATAATTTTCATTCAATTAAAAATATATTTAAAAATATTGAGAGTCATAAATCTGAAATTTTTCTCAAATTGATAAGGACTGTAGTCACCCTTCACGAAAAGTACAACGTGAACGCGACTTATGAGCCATATTAATCACTAGTATTAATGTGTATGGTTTGAATGGTCCAAAAATATTAGATTCTTGGGGAAAAAAGACTATTATATTTTAGATATTATCCTAAAAAGAAAAAACTAAAAGTCATTTAAAAGAAAAGGCAAGTGATGTTTTAGTTAGTTTTGGAGATTTTATAAAAAGAGAAAAAAGAAAAGTGACTGACAAAATCGCGCGCGCCGCGATCACAGTCTACATACAGTAGACAGCACTTCGAACATAGAAAAGAAGAAGGATTGAACTAAGAGCTTTCTAATCAAGTGTCTTGGGGTTTTACCCCCCTTTTAGAGCCAATGCAACCATCAAATTTATGATCTAAGCATCAGATCATTGAGTCTTCTAAGAGCCTCCCCACTCTTGTTCTCAGACTTATCCCCTCCTCTCTAATTCATTATAAATATGAGGCATGTGGAAGCACAAGGGAGCATAAGGAGACCCCGAAAGGCTACAAGAGAGAGTATACCTCTCCAAGAGATTGTGAGAGAGAGCTTGAGAGAGAGAGAGAGAGAGAGAGAGAGAGAGAGAGAGAGAGAGAGAGAGAGAGAAGAGTTACCTTGAGAGGTTGCACAATTTTCCTCTATCTCGATCCTCGATTTAACCATCTTCTCTTTCGCTCTCCCATCTCAAATCTATTCCACCTTCTTAATCTCTTGAGTCTACTTGCAAACGATGGCCTCCAAGCGAAGAATGTCATGTGTAAATGACAATCCTACAACCAGCAACAACAAAGCTTCGGGCGAAGGCATCACTATCAATCCAATTGCGGTACCAATCTTAAGTAATGTATTTTCAAATTAATAGATGCTTGTTTTAATGCTCGCAAAGGATGCATTAGGCTCCGTACCTTGTGCTACTAGAATAGGTTATTGAAAAGGATAAATTGCATCTCAAATATTCAAAGATTAAGTTTGTGAAGTGCTTGTATCAAAGGGAGTTAAATTGCACCTAGTTGCTATGTAATGAATCCATGCATAGCATAAGCAACATATGGGATGCTAAAGTATTGAGCATCGATGAGTCTTTGATTAATCTTTACCGAGGATAATATTGTTTATAGTTCGCAAATGCATATACACAGTACATACATGGGAGAGATTATGTAAACTTTACATCGATGACATGTGACTCCTTGCCTTAGGAAAAAGGAAGATAAAGTCAAGAAAAAATGCTGCATAGTAGGAAAATGCTAAAAGATAATTGTCACTTAGAGAAGAGGCGTAAATATTCTTGCTAAATTGATTAATTTACATTGGAATGATAAGACTTACGTCATGTATAGTATTGGAACCTTTAGCATATGCCTTAGGCTAAAGGAGGGAATATTAAGTAAATTCTACTCTTCGGCCCCAAGGGAGAGAGCGAATATGCGATGGAATTATTGTTGCATCTATTATTGTATTGTTTGGAAAAAATACAATTAGTTTGGTTGGTTGATTGAACAACACCCTAAATGTTTTTCTTTCAATCAAGGGATTGTTGCATTGTGATTTGGATAAATATTCCAAGGCTTGTGTTGATGGCAATGCATGGCAAGGGCCTGTAATGACAAGTTGCCATGGAAATAAAGGAATGTTTTTCTAGAATATGATATTAGGGCTGATTGCTTTGATTGTGCTTGAATTTTAATTGGATTAATTAAGGAAGGATATTTTGCACGTGTGGATCATCTTCAAGATCACATTGCGGATTATCTTGAGAGGGCACTACTCGATTCACAGGCCGATGGTCGAGTGGTGAAAAGGCCAACCATGAAAATGGCATCTCACTCCTAGACCGCTTGTGGGTCAGGTGGAGCTCTGGACACCCCTTTCTTGTCCAGAATGGAGTTGGAGATCCCCGTGAGCCCAACATCTGGGACGTTGGAAGATCCTATTCTAGATAAAGGATGGAAATTTCGGTGCCATGAGATTTTGATCGGGTACTTCTGTTGGACAGAAGGGATACATAATTCTCCTGTATGGGTAGGAGACAAAGATTAACTTAAAGATAAGTTAAGGAACTTATTTGATAAAAAGCCTGCTTGTTTGGTTTTTGTGTATGTGTTGTAAATTACGTGAACGAACCCTGTGCCCTACAAGGCTTAATTAATGAAGTTGATTTTAAATGTCGCACATAAATGTGGTAGGACCTAATTAGACAACTAAAGCTATCAAGGGAAGTGGGTGGACAGAATCCCTCGATGGGTCCATCCTATGGCTGGGTGGTCCCAGAGAACTGGGAGGCTTCTCACAAGGATTTACCGTTGGATGACTTTAGGTACTGTTAAATTAGAACCCGATTCATGCAATTTTAGGGGATCGGAATGGGACTATGCCCTACGGGCAGAGAGGTTGAGTGGCGCATCCCTCTCGTTTCCCATTCTCTTTGAACCAAGTGCGGCATAAATCTGCTTCAACTCTATTGTCCCTACTCAAAGTGGGTTATCTGGAGCTCGATGCTAGCTACTTCCTAGAGACTTGGATGATAGAAAAGAAACCCTGACTTCAGGTCGGTCCTAAGTGGGAACGGCCGGATACTTCCGCTTCGGGCCAGACTCGGAAAGACCTAGATCGCATACCCTGTGACATTCCTTGCGAATGCCAGGTAGCGCTTTCTAGACTCCCCCCCCGATGGGCTGCTAAGACATGTCCCACAAGTGGTCAAGCGGACACGTTACATGCTGTTATACTATACTTGGATTATATATCCAAGCCATATTGCCTTTGGAATTGCCATATACCATCATCACATTTAATCACCTCAATACCAAGAAAGTATCTCAATTCATCCTTAACTTCAGTAATCCCATTGTCATTGTCACTCATGATAATCAAGTCATCCACATAGATGACTATGATGACCAAACTTGCATCTCTCTTTCTTACATAAAGTGAGTGATAAACATAAAAAGTATAAAAGCCAATATACCCTCCGATCTTGTTAGAGCATGCTCTAGGTTGTTGCTTCAGCCCATAAAGAATCTTCTTTAACCTGCACACATATGTAGAATGCTTTAAATCCTCATAACCTATTGGCTGCTCCATATACACCTCTTCTTGTAATTCACTATGCAAGAAGGCATTCTTAATATCCATTTGCTACAAACTCCAACCATTGGCTATTGTCAAAGCAATCACGCATCTAACATTTGCCATCCTAGCAACTAGACTGAATGCCACTTCATAATCTATGCCATATGTTTGAGCATAGTCTTTTGCAATTAGCCTAGCTTTATACTTGCTAACCAAACCATTTGCATTATACTTGATTTTTTAAATCCACTTATAGATAATAGCTTTATTACCCTCAAGAAAAGGCACCAAATCCCAAGTCTTATTGGCTTCTAATACAACCATCTTCTCATCCATTGTTACATCCCATTGAGCATGACCAACAGCATCCCCAAAAACATGTGAGCTCAACATCCTCAACTACCTTCACCATATAAGCAAAATGGTGAGCTAGATAACCTTCAAAACCAAATCTTTTAACAAGGTATTTGATCCAGTTAGACATGAGTATATCATTGGATCATTCAATAAAGCCTTTATATTATTATGTGGTCTCTGTACACCTGGTGTCCTGATTGAAGGAATACCAAGCTTATCATCCAAACTCTCTAAACCACTAGAATCTCCATAAAATCCCAAATGACTAGTAGATTTATCATTACCATCCAACACTTTCTTCTTTCATTTGTCTTTACCTATAACACTTATAGATCCACCTAAAAATATGTGGCTACTCCTTAGTCTCCCAAACCAAGGGCTAACTATAGGTGTAGTACCAAATGATGTTTCTAGTCCAGTAAGGCTCTGTGATTCTTGCTTTTTTTTTTTGCACATAGCTATCATGATCATTATCATCATCTAATACATCACTAGTAGATTCTCATCTCACAAAAAGTAACGTCCCTGCTCACTCTAAACTCACTTGTAATAAGGTTATAACAATGATATCCTTTCTAATCTAAAGAGTATCCAATAAAAATACATTTTTTAACCTTTGGATCAAGCTTCTTTCACAACTCATTTGGCACATGAATATATGTAAAATAGCCAAACACTTTCAAGTGTGACACATAAGACTTCTTGCCTGTAAAACATTCTTCGAGGGTCATCCTAATAAATGCAGCTATGGGAGCTTTGTTCATAATATAGACAACAATATGAATAAATTCAAACCAAAAATGATTTGGTATATTCTTTTCAGCCATCAATGCCCACGTAACTTCTATAATATGCTTATTTTTTCTTTCTACAATCCCATTTTGCTATGGGGTATACCTACACAAGTAAACTATCTCTTAATCCCATGAGACCTCAAGAAGCCACTAAAATCATTAGAGAGGTACTCTCCCCCTCCATCTAATCTCAAGAACTTAACTTTCAAGTCTGTTTTTGTTGCTGCCTTGAAAGATTTGAAATGCTCAAATATATCACTTTTTTCCTTCATAAAGTATACCCATAATTTCCTTGAATAGTCATCAATGAATGTGACAAAGTATTTGCTACCACCAAGAGATACATTCTATGTAGGCCCCCAAACATCTATATGCACAATATCAAGCATATTCCTACTCACATCTCTATCATGCAAAAAGGGTTGTATTGCCTGCTTACCAAACTGGCATGCTTCATACACTTTATGTGATTTTGCAAGCAGACAACTCTATAACCAATCCTTTGGACTGTATTAATTTCAACCTGTGCACATTTGCATGTCCAATACGTTTATGCCATATTTAAATGTTTGAAACCACTCCTTTTCCTTTATCCAAGGTGGCTAGGCATGAAATTATATTACCATGGAAGGCTGAAAATTATAGATGAATGCTGCAACATAAATACTCACCTCATGCCAAGGTGGGACATGGTATGCACCCCATGATCTTGGTGGCTAAGAGTATGCACCCTCTTAGATGGTGGGAGGAAGGAAACCTCAAATCTTGTATTTTTCAAAATGGCAAAAGATCCTTCACATGTTACATCTCCCTCTAGGCTAATGCAACATGCCTGCTTATCGACTGCTATCCAAGCACGTTTTTAGCAGTCCATCAAGAGATGAATCTAAGCGACACCATCCAGCACTCTCATGGAATGTTAAAGGGTTTGTCACCTAGGGTTTCCCGAGTCCGCCTCGCAACAAAACGTTCGCAGCTGAACCCACTAGGATCCATATGAAATCTGGGTTCCTATGTGCATAACAGCATTCATTGCAAGAATTCAAGCATCTAAAGTGAATATGCAGCCAACTCTACTTCCTTTTGCAACCAGCCTACACTTATCATTGAAGTATTCTACAAAACAACCTTTTGCATTAAATCGAACTGCAACCCTTGTTCTACCAATTGGCCCATAGACACTAAATTCTTTGTGATTGATGGCATATATAATACATATATGACAGACTCTTTGTTTGGCCATCATGCAAGGATAAGGAAATCTTTCCAATGTGTGAAATTGGATGGCATGAATCATCAAATATCTACACATAACCTGAATTTTGTAAATCTTGTATCTCTTCAAATCATTCAACTTGACTAGTCATATGATTAGATACACTTGAATCAACACACCATATATCATCACGTGTCTCCTTTCCTGTAGCAGTATTCATCATATGTTGCATAACAAATAGATGCTCATTTTTATCTTCATTCTATCATGAAGATGATGCATAATTTCATTGTTGCAATTTACCAATGTAGATATCATTCTTCTTAGCATAGCAATGGGCTGCAATATGACCTATTTTTTCACAATAATGGCAAACAATAGCAAAATTTCTAGAATCCATATTTTCCATTCACCTCTTCCTTTAGATCTAGGGAGACCTCTCCTAAAACCTACATTTCACCAAATTGTTGATTTAACATGTTTTGATGGTTATCACTAGTATATCCCATATCAAGGCCTCTTGAAGAGGATCTGCCACATCCCCTTAAGCAAAATTCTTAGAAATATTCAGTATTTCTATGAGATGAGTTACCTTGCATATTGATCTCTTCGATAATCATGAGAGAGATCAAGTCATCAAAGTCTGGAAATGATTTTTGTACATATAGAGAAGTATATACAGAAGTGACAAATTATTTTCAAGCCTTCTCATTGTTAAGGCCACCCAAAGTAGATAAAACTAAATCATTATCATCAAGAATTGTATCAATTGCTACTAAAGCATTTGTAATACTCGTCACCTTCAAAACATACTCATTGATAGAAATTTTTTCTTTTTTCAAGGTACTCAACTCTCGCTTAAGTTGAAACTCTTGTGCCTTTGTATTTACTAGAAACATGTTCTCAAAAATTGTCCAAGCTACATGTGAAGTTTTTGCATTTCTAATATGTCCTATCATAGTATTATCAATGACTGCAACTAGGCAGTACATCACCTTTTTGTCTTTTGCATTCCATTCTTTCCATGCCTTTAATTCATCTACAGTCACATGGATACTAAGCTCTAGCTCCTTTTTTTCACATAAAATGAACTCATAAAGGCCATTTCCAATGAGAAAATTTGTCACATGGAACTTCCATGAAGGGTAATTGTTCTTGTCTAACTTCTCAATGATGACATTTCCACTGTTCTCTACCATTGTCACAAAAATGATACAAAACAACAAGCAAGTCTTCTGCAACCTTTCACAGCAAAGTGCACAACAATACACCAAGCAACCTTTTTTCATTGATTGCTCAACAGTACATGTAATCTGCAATCTTTTTGTAGATAAAACTTATGTTTTCTTCTTGGCAAACACTTGAAAATTTACAGAATCAAAATCTGCAACCTGTGCACCCACTTTCGGTCAATATAGCTGAAATCGTAGTTTACGCTAAAACTATTGTCCACAACGTTGTGGATCTAAAACGGGGCCCGAAACAGTATCAAATTATTCAAAAAAATAGTCAAAAAGCCCAAAAGGTCTTATATGTAGAATATATAGTGCTTTGCTTGCACCCAAATCTCACAGCAGTATGAGATTTTCACTCTGCCGCCCTGCTTCCAATGGCTCCACAGGCACTTGGGTAAGTTACTATGTATAAATCTAGGCATCACGTGCGTTCAAGGCATGTTTTATATATCCCTATGTAGCCTATTTTGTAAAATTTTATTGACCCTTATGTGACTTTTTAGAAATATTTATAAATCCCTTACTATAAGTTTATTTTTTAAAGTAAAGAATTTAATAGATCCATATGTAATAGATACAAGATACTACAATATGGAATTGAGCATAGAGCAACTCCCAAGGGTTCATAAAGATCTCTTTATAGTTCTAGTGACTTCACAAGTTGGAAGTTCAATGTATCAGCCCTCTGTTGGGCTAGCACCCAAATCGGACATCAACCCTGTTAACATTCGATAGCTCCTAGGCATCTAGATCCCCAATGGTTGGACCATAGATCTTGCTACCAGTCTAGCTTTGCTTCTCATCCTGTTGAGTGCCCCATTTGCTTGAGCTTGACGCCTTGTGTGAAGCTCTTAGGTAAACCTTGTAAAGAAAAACAAATTGATTTTGTGTCCCAAATCTCTATTTGAAAATGGCAAATATGTAGTCTATGTGCTTAGCAAGGTCTATGAGATGTTTGCCCCAAGGTTGTGTAGGAAAATCTTGAGCACAAAGAGCAAATATGTAGTTTATGTGCTTAGCAAGGTCAATGAGATGTTTGCCCCAAGGTTGTGTAGGAAAATCTTGAGCACAAAGAGCAAGAGAGAATTTGGAAGTTTGTCCTCCATGACTGTTTGAGAAAAAGCTTGGCAAGAACAGACAGAAAATACCTCCTTTCAAAAAGTAAGAGATTTTTAGGTTGTCATTAACTCCTAGAAGACCTTCTTGGCAAGTTTACCCCTAAAATTTGAGTGGGGGTTGAAAAAGAGCTACCATTTTTGTCCCCTTGCCTCTAGATTTGTCTAAGCCTCCTACCATAGCTTGTGTGATCTTCAACGAGTTGCCATCCCTAGCTGCAATACCTCTATGTATATGTAATAAAATAGGGTTTTTAGTGTTCTAAAAGGGGAAAGGATCAAAGGTTAAAAAGAGGAGCAAATTTGAAAATAGGACCCAGCATAGAAAAACTTGGAAAACACTTGCACAATGCAAGGAGTTAATGCTTGCAAATACATGTGAACAGGAGGGACATATGGCAAGGGACTATCCCAATAGGCACCAAGTTGAAAGTAAGGAATATTAGAGGTAAAGTTTCCAAGTCATATTGAACCAACACAAGTCTCTCCATTCTAAAGTGATTCTCGCCCAAACCCTTATGGCCCTCACATATGTGTGCTTCTACACTTGCAAACCATAATAAATCACCACTTGCAAAGCAATATATGCCCTAGATTGGGTTTGTTTCTTAGACTATAGAACAAGTCTCAGGATGGAAGGAAAAACAAATTGCATGTTATTCACTCACGTTTACACATGAATAGTAGGCCTCATAACTGAAGCTTACTAATTGGAGGGCCATACCATTGATTGAGGCAAACATCAAAGAGATAAGATAAGTGCCAATTTAGGAGGAACACAATATTAGTGAGTTTGGGAATCTCCCAATTCCCATTTCTTGAATACTAAAAAGGTGGCACCTAGATAACATGCCCATAAGTTTCTCAAAACCATATGATGTGGCCTATCATGGAAAAGCACTTGAAAAATGGAATCTATTGAGCTATAGAGCGCTCAATTTGGAGTTATAATGTTCAAGTTATGACAAATCCAAAGATTTGACTACGTATCCCAAACTTATGGAAAATTACCATGTTCCCCAATATGGTGTTGAGGAATCAAATCAATGAGCCTACCTAGTAAACCAAAGGGAGTGCATCCCCTTTGGCTTTCATAAAATGCTTTATCCTTACCATTGGCTTGTTCAACATTGACATGCTTTCCCATTTTTAAAGTGGCATGTTTACCTGCTTTCCCATTTTCTAAGGATGTATCCCCTTTAGCTTCTATGACGTGCTTTATCCTTGTCCACGGTCTATTCAACATTAGCTCAACTTGCTTTCCCATTTTCTAAGGTTCCCCTTAGCACACACACTTGTTATTGGATGCATTTACAAGATATAGATGCCCCCTTAATTCCTTTGAATGCACCATCATCAAAACTAGCAGTCATCCCTATCATTTGCTATTCCTTTTGGGTCCTTGTTGCCATAGCATAAGAAGCAATGGTAACCACACCCATGTGCATGTTGTTGCTTGTATGGACATTTGAAGACTTAGATGCATGATGTCGCTTGGTCCATCAAAATTCCACTCTCAGTTCTCCATTCTCACCCCAGAGAAAGGTCACGGCATCCCTTGCCACAAGCCTCTTCAAACTAACAAAGTAGATCCACCCAATGTTGCAAGCAGATGCCTCCTAAGATGGCCTTCGTAAGTATGTCGAAACTTCCACTCTTAGTCATGAAGGTCTGTTGCCACCAGCTCCTAATTGGGTGTTTCCTGAGCCATGTCCAAGGGGGGAAACATTCTTTGGCATGCTTCCTCAGCACACAAAGAAGCCGCCATGGATGCTGGTATCAGAGGTAGTGAGGATCTTGGTGAACATCAGGACAGGAGCCTTAGGTGGAGGGGGAGGTTCTTCCTTCTCTTGGGTGAGATTAGAAGTCTGATTAACCTCAAGGAGGAGAGAGAGTTGAGCACAAACTTTGTTGATCATCTCGGGCTTGGCACTCAAAATCACATTCACAACTATGCACAGGATCTAATATGGCAGCCTGTAATACTAAGGCATTTGTTGATCAATGCTGCCGGCCTGGGTGGACACTGCAACATGCTCCAGATGGCCCTATGGGAAGTACCACGTGCGTTGTCCTCTCTATCGGAGGGGGGAGTAGGGGAATTAGTATTGAGGTTGGGGTTGGGGAAGCTTTGGCGGCGGGAAAGGGGGGAAGGGGAGGGCTTCAGTAGTAAGCCATGAGGGAAAGGGACGTAGGGGGGAGAGGAGGGGAGCACTCTCCACTTAGTTGAAAAAGTCTTGGAAGATTGCAACATTCTTCCTCATGGCTCAATGTAGTTTTTCCTCTTAGACTTTTGAATTCTAGAAGATTATAAGATGCTTCTTATTCTCCTCAAATATGATTTTTGTGATGATGTCAGATTATCACCCTAAACCAGCTATTATCAAAACATGTCATTAAAGTGAAGTGTTTAGAATAATTCTTCCTTGTCCTAAAGATATAAAAATGGTCACTAATCATCTTCAAACCAAAGTGTCTCAAATATCATGCTATATCTAGTGAGCTAATCCACAATTATCTTCAAACCAAAGTATCATGAATGTCATGTGATGTATGAATCATGCTATATGTGGTGAGTTAATTCATCTATTGAGCTCTAAAACTATTGCCATGTGGTGAGATAATCCATGATTATCTTCAAACCAAAGTGTCTCAAATATCATGTTGTTAGTTATGTGATCGCTTGAGATTGTTAACATTATTTCTACCATTGTTTAAATCTAATACTTCCAATGTAAAAAATGAAGATTCAAGCTCCATTTTCATGATGATAGCCATGCCACGTCGTGGTTCATTTTTAAGCTATGCATATGCCTTTTTGAATGCTAGCTAGATGACCATTTGTACATGTAATTACTCATGCAAGAACATTAATCATATAAACAAGAAAACATTGTAAAACTAGTTTCTAACCAATCACCAATCCCCATATGCAAATTAACATGGAATTTTAAAAGAATCTATAACTAGCATGGGATTAAGTGACTATTAGTTTAACCCTAATTTGTTTGGTAACCATTTTCCACAAAAAGGAGCCAGGTTTTCGACATAAGATTAGGCTATTTTAATTCCCTATTATAGGCTATAGAGAATGGAATTCCCTAGTTGTGTGGGCCATAATTTCCTACTATGATATATGGGAAACTAGATTCCCTAGTCATGTGACCTATAAATCCCTAGTTCAAGATGTGGGGAATGGAATTCCCTAGTTATATGTGGGGAATTCATATATGCATATCTATGATTCCCTATTGTGAGGTGTGGGAAATGTATTTCCCACATTATATGTAGGGAACACATATGTAGGTACCTAGGAAATACTAGAGAATTTCCTAGATTCCAAGGTTTTTCCTATGTAGGAATTGTTCATCAAAAGCTCCTTGTGCATTTGGCTACACATCTACAATACTCATGCCACTAAACATGTCCATACCCAAGGCTTTTGGATGCCTCGCTTATGCAACCTCCACAAACATTCCAAGAGCTCCGATGGGCATCAACAATTTGACTTAACTATCATGTGTGGGCATCACCAATGTTGATGATGCATTGGGAGACTATTCAACTGTGAGTTGTTGAACAACTCACATGTTCCTAGACAATAAGAAATGTAATTGTAGCATTAGTTCTTAATGTTGAACCCCTTGCCTTTACCCCCCATGCTTCCATTTCTATTATTCATTTTCCCAAAAGTGGAACCAGTAAAGGACTCTTGCCTAAGGTTATATTATTGGTCAATAATAATCTTCAACCAGTGCTCTCAGACCTATTTAGAGTCTCCGTTAATGGCACATCAAACAATGCCATTACCTTGTACACTTGAGAGCTCATTAGTGTCTTGAATGAATAATCAATAGGTCAATATTTCTGTTGTTTCTCAATAAGACCGACTTCTTATGTGCCCCTATCAGAGCAGGGGCAATATGGCAACGGACTTCACTGTCCTTGTGTTAAGACATCACCGATGTTCCTGATGCCCTATTAATGCACAAAGAGTGAGTGTAGATTATGGAAAATGTTGCATCACCAAAAAATCTCAAGGTACTACGGAAAACAAGTCTGTATAGCTATAAACCATCTCTGTTACACTAATCATCTCTTAAGGACAAGGACAACCCTAACAGACAAAGCTGTAGGTAGAATTGCCAACTCCTCTAGCTATCTACATCAGCATTCAGTAGGATGATACAAGGAGGGCAAACAATGCCAACAATCTCGATGATGCAACCAACTCTAATGCAGAAGCATCATGATACCGGCTGATTTGTAGATGACCCAACAATTTTAATGAAGCAACGACATAGGGCACTGGGATAACCCCAAATGCTTTATAGATGACATGACAACTTATGCAAGACAACCTGTGAAACATTGAACAACATCTAGAGCAATTAGTTGTGGATAAAAAGTACATTTCTCTCATTGCACATTGGAATTTGAACAAGAACCATGGGATACCCTCTGTCTGGGTCTTCCACATCCCCAAGATTGATTGTATCAATTGGAGGCAACGGCTTGATCTTGTTCATGTTGATCCACATACACCCTAAACATTGGGTGATTGTGTTTGCAAACTACAGCAAGAACATAAAAATGTAGGATTTTTCCAGGGCTTGCAATGGAGACCCCAAGTAACTGGCACAAACATAGACCCAGCAAAGGTATACACACTTGAGAAGAGACTGACTGCACATTAGGTGAAGCAGGTATGTGCAAATGCGGCCTGTGGAAATGCCATCCATTTGAGTGTGCAACAACCTCAAAACTAAGCATTACGACAGTGAAGATGAGGAAGCTGATGATGGCCTTGTACAGTTTGCCTTTGTGGGGCTTGGTAGAGGGAGGGCTTGCATGGGCAGAAATGAGGGGGTGGTTGACCACGTAGAGGACATCCTAGAGACCAAGCCAAGCAATGCAACCAACAGCATGGTGGGCTTTGAAGAGCAGGACCCAGGTAAGCTATTTGGCGTTCCTACCTCTGCCCTTGTCTGTGCCACCATTATCATCACCATCATCTAGGCTCTGAAGCTCTAGCATGGACCAGTTGGGATTTTCCATTTTCACAACCATGGGGGTGCCTTGATGGGACTCTTTAGCCCACCAATTGACTAAGTGTGAGGGAGGCATTGTGTGTAAAATCAGATATATACACACACATAGAGAAAGATTCCCTTACAGGGAGGGCTCAAACAAGGGAGAGGGAGAACAGGGAGAGACTCTTTGAGCTATGTTGTTTATGTGACATTGTTGTTGTGCGGCAACAATCTATTACTACTGATGATGATGGTGGGTAATGATGATGATGATGGTGATGCTAGAGCGGACATTCCCACTATTGTTCCGCTCTGTTGGGTTTTTTTTTCATCCCCCCCCCCCTTTTTCCTTTTTCCAGTTCTTGGCTGCAATTTATATGATTATTTGGTATTATTGTGAACTTGTGAAGTATAATTGGCCTGACTTCCCCCCCAAACCCTCCCCAAAGAGGAGACCAAACTTGATTTTCAAATTTTAGGCTAGGTTCACACTCATAGCTCATGCACATAAGTTATGATTATTCATGTGCATGAGCACTTTACCAATGTGGCATAAGGATTGAAGGAGCCCTGTTAACTTGAGTGTGACATGCACTAGCTATCGACCAGTAGTTTTCAGGACTCCATTAGCACATGAAACTCTATGGGATCCATTTTTAGCTCCTAACGCTATAATATTGAAGTGATTAAGGCATGCTTTCAAAACCACATAGGCACAAATCATCCAAAAGCTCACATGCCATAATCAAAATCAAACTCTATTCCTATTTCATGCACATCCATTTTTTCTCTATGTGATGTAATTTTATTGGTGTAATTTAATGTTCTATGTGATATCTTTGATAACTGTATTGTGTGAGATGCATTCTCATCACTATATTCGAATTGTATCTTTGCAAATTGTAAGTTGGACAAGATTTTAGCCCCTACAAGCCAACAAGTGTGATTTATGAATAGACTTGGAATGGTGCTCTATCTAATCTTGGTTAGATGTACTAGGTTATCCATGTAAAGAGCTAGAGCTGACTTGTGGACCTCATCACCTTGAGAAAAGTTGTTGGCTCAGGAAGGTTTCATGAATGTCTAGGCAAAAAAACACCTTAAAATGCATAAATAAAAAGCAATGAAAGGCAGATCAAACATGATTTGGGTGCTCTTGCTTTCAAAATTTTCTTAGATGCTTGCATGCATTTGATTGGTACCAATGGCTAGCCACTCCTTTTCGTGCATTATAGAAAACTATCCACTCACCTCCTACTTGTCAAATTCAACAACACTAAGATAGTTCTATCCCACATTGGGTAATTTCCACCTCAATTAATGGCTTTGTTGCACATATCTGTAACCGAATGAATATGAAATGACCCTTAGTCATTTTAAAGCATCAGTCCAAACGGCAAACACGTTTGTCCTAATTTATATGCTTAGGTCCCTTATGGATTACATGGACATTGCTCAAAAATGGATATTTGCTAACATCGCCACTCTAGAATGAGTTGTGATAAAGAAGAAAAAGTGGAGTAATTCTTGTGTATGTTTAGGACCCCCACCCAAGCTTATAATGCCACCCTTACATTCATTTGGAGATTGTTCTCTCATACTGACTACCAACCAAGCCATTGCAATGGGTTGTTGAACTATGTTGTTGTTATTTTGTATTTTTCTTTTTTATAGTTGTAATAGTCAAATAATGTAACTCCTTCTTTCTAGGGACCTCTCATAAGGGGCCTTACTAGGAGATCACAGGGTTTTAGAGTTATTTAGAGTATACAACATATGTGTCTTGCTATTTTAAAAACTACTAAAGGAATATTATGGCTCATTGGACACTTGCTATCACTATGGCAGTCAAAGGCTAGCACCATCTTGCTCATTTAAAGAAGTTATACAAATACCAACATTTTCTTCTAACAAGGGTAATAGGATATCTCAAAAATATTGGATCATTTCAACCATCTAGGTCATTAGTCCAAACACTACAACCATTCAAAAGCTTGATGGTATCTCACCAAAGGGTCATAGGGTGCTAGACCAAGATTATGTTTACATTGGCATGTCTAAGCTTACAAGGGTGAGTATTTTACTATTGTTCTTAAATTAACCATGAGTTGTAGACCAATTCATGCAAGCGTGCATGAGAACCTATAAGGTTTTTAATCTAAACATTGCCATGTGTGCCATTATATAGTATTCTATGTCTGCATGAAATGCATTCAACAGTTACATCACCAGAAAAGTTAGAGAAAAGAGAGTAATGTTGCACAAAATAGGTATGTAGCTACTTGATTTAAGGCCTCCTCTTTTTGCAACATGGTGGTCATTTCCAACATTTAGTGCTAGGATAAACAAGCCCATAACTGTATTTAAATATTTCCTTTTGATGACTAAAAGTGAAGAGGGGTGCATATGTGTGTGTACGCTTTTACACACATGTCCATATGTGTATGTGTGCACATATATGTGCATGCAACATGTTCATATGTGTAGGGGAGTTAGAAAATCTAGGTTCACATCCAATTTCATTAATTTCATTACAATTGGAGAATGGTGTTCTTACATAATTTTGTTATATAGGGAATTTTGAGAAAACATAGGGAATCTTCATAGTGACCTATGATTCCCTACAAGTAGTAGGAAATTATGTCCCTGTATACTCTTATATAGGAAGTTTTTAAAGAAGGTAGGAAATAGTCTATATTGGCCTTTAATTTCCTACTATTAGATGTGGGGAATGTGATTCCCTAGTTATACATAGGGAATACATGCATTGACACATAGGAAATATTACAACATATTCTACATTTCACAAGTTTTCCTATATAGGGATTGATTAAAAGTCCCTTGTGTATGTAAGTGGAAGGCATTATTCGAGACCCCTTTTTGGTAAGAAAATCCTGGCTAGTTTTATGAATTAATAATACCCTTATGTAAAAAATACACATATGGAATATAAATACTCCTTTTATGAATAAATTTATGCATTTTAAATTTTTTCCTTCTGTGAATGTATATCTGTAAGACTGTCTTTTTTAATATTCCCTTCTTTTGAACTCACGTGATGCACATTTTTATACATAGTAACTTACCTGAGCGCAGGCACTATCAAAGAGAAAGAGTGGAAGGATGGGAGAGCTTTTTACCTTTTGCTTGATTGCTCAAATCCTTGCTTCTTCTTCTTTACTTTAGCCTTAAAAACCAACCTCTCTTTTTAGTGGCACTGCTATGACATCATGTCAAGAATCAGTGGTGGGGGACTTGCTTGAGTTGTTGCACCAAACACACATTATACATACAAGAGGAAGCTCACTCAAGAATAAAAGAAGAGATATGGAGGCCAAAATGTTTTCTTGTTGGTTTTTTTCTTCTTTCACACACAATACAATGTACACAAAGTATAGATAAGATATAACATAAAGAAAATAACCTACTAAGTCAAATAGTGCATAACTGACAATACTAATTGACTGGCATTATAACTATGCCAGTTGTAGATAGGTGCAACAAACTAAATATAATAAGTGATAAGTCAGTGCCATGTGAGGATCATAATGACCACTGACATGCTAAGTAGACGTGCTGACCCATCTAGCCAAGCAGTCCAAACCATCATCAATGTTCGCATGTGTTGAGCTTGCCACCTCAACACTATGGCCGCCTACCGTGTATAGGGTATGATAAGCAAGAGAGCTCCCAAGATGGAAGAAAATAGGTCCAAAATATTTGGATGAAATTGAGTGACAACCTACTAAATTGGATTGGTTACCTCCAAATAAACCTGCAACTCCTACCATAGCTCTTGTCTATCCTTTAAGAAAGGCTACTAGCTTGTTTTCATACTCTTAAGTACTTGAATAAACTAGGGGTTTACACTTTTGAAAGGGAAAGTAGATTTGAAAGAAAGAGAAAGAAAAGGGATCAAAGTACTGGATACCAATTGTAGTGACGAGGACTAGAGAGGGAGAAGAGAAGAGAGAGAAGACTATAGAAAGGAGAGAAAATAGGAGAGAGAAAGATTAGCAAAATATAGGAAGAAAGAGAAAGAAAGCAAGGAAGCCATGAAAGTTGGAAGCAAGGTAAAGAGACTTGATTATGCAAATAATTGATGCCCTAGCTGAGCCCCTTACACTTTTTATTCCCCATCAGTGTTGCTGGGTATTTTTTGTGCTAACATAGTGTCCTACATGTCTATCCAACTCTTTTATATCTAGTATATGTTATGCACAAATGCATCGATGGTTTAGCTATATATATGTTTTACAAACGTTAATTGAATCTCTAAGAGAGTTAGGTGCAACATTTTAATTAAATTGAAAGTTTATCTCACAATAGAACCACTTCAAGAATCACTTTACGAGTTTAAAAAGTCTAAATACAGTATACAAGTTATGTTTTACACCTTATCTATCTTCTATAGTGTTTGCGTGCATAGCTACCATGTACATGTCTTTTCTTCTCCTTATTTTTGGACTCTTAAATGGTGATGTGTTGAGAACGTTTTTACAATTGGAGATTTAGCCCATTAACATTTGAACATCAAAGAATTATGATAATTATGTTGAGGTGACTTAATTAATGTTTTCAAGGTATTTAATAAATGGGTGGATTATGTCATGTCACAAAATTGATGGAGAGTTTAAAAAGTTGATAAATATATCGCTAAAGTAAATGCCACATGTCTTCTTGTATATTGATGAATTAAAGTTGAGCACACTTTCGAAATGTGTAGAAGTCATGCTTTATATTAATGTTGTTTTGTACTAGATTTATGTAAGGTTGCACTAGGATTTGTACTTAGAGAATATGACACTTGTGTATGTCTCAACAAAATGCCCTAATATATTGCATTTGTCAGGATAGAAAGGTAGCCACTAGAAGAAGACTCAAGATTGATTAAGCTAAAAGTCTTTTGGCATATTTGAGTAAAGTAACTTGGGAAGATTGAAGGAGTGTTTAAAAGAGCAATGAAATGCCTAATGTTGGTGATATGACCAATGGAGCAAGATCTTTGACCCACAATGCAAATAGATATGAAGTACCTTTCTCTTTTAGTTTTAAACTACCACATTAGCTAATTAAAACCTTTTCTTTTACAAAAGTTAGTTCGATCTTAACATCAAGAAGAATAAACATCCTTTAATGGTAGCTTGTTTAAAATGAAGTATCTCAATCAAAAGATAATCCAAGCAAGCTTTTGGTGGTAGTGCCAATTATGGTCAATGGATAAGTGGGTTTTGTTTAAGTCTTCTTAAAAGTGATCTTTTGTTGTGTCTCATTGCAAGTAGTGCTTTGAATATATGCCTGAAGAAAAGTTTATAGTGAATCATCAATCAAAACAAATGGTTTGATATATGTAGATCTATTTCACAAAATAACACCATTTGATGATATTGTTAAAAAGGTCTTAATAGGCGTATCATAAAGTTTTGAAAATGTAAATTATTGAACTAAAATGAGTAACCTTGGATACCTTGCTCCCTTTAAAAGTATGTTTGTCGTTGGATTTTGAAATTCTATTTGCCAATTAAGAAAATATTTTGTGTTTAACACCCACCAAAAACCAAATCTCAAATCTCAAGGCCTTTTTAATACATAATTACTACATTTTCTATAGGCGTTTTAAAGTGGACACTATTGTATGCAACTTTCTAGACTTAACATAAGTTGTGTGGTGGAGAAAACATTATTGCACATTCAAGATTCAAAAACTACCTTGAGGTTTAAGAGGATGCTTAGGATTGTGATGCTTGCACAATGGGAATCCATGACTGGCTCTATATTTGCACTCCCTAAATGGTTCTATACTTGCACATGGATCAATACACAATTGGCTTATCAAGATGTTGTATACACTTAACCTAATATGACTTTTGAGTGTTATTGGAAGAAACACAATTTAACTAAAAAGAAATAACTTTTAACTCTTTCAAGAAAATGAACATTTTTTTCTCTCAAGGAATGTGGAAGATGGGGGGATCGACTTTATACTTTCATACTTTTCCAAGGGTCTTTCTCATTATCACACTTAGTATATTCATTTAAAAAAGCATTTCTACAATAAGTCCATGGTTCTAGATTTAATGCATATAATGGAATCACTTGTTTTAGAGAAGACATATCTATTTTGATGAACAAAAGTGAATGATCTTACAAATTGGCAACTAGAACCATGTTTTTGAAAGAGGAGATTTTCACTCTCCAAACATACACATATAAAGATGCATTTTGGAGTGAATTTTTTAATTTAACCAAAGCTTTGTTGAGTCTAGATAAAAGATAAGAGAGAAGGATATTCTATAATATACCTTAGTGGGGGTGCTCCTACCAAAAATGTTCACATAGGCACAATATGTTCCTTATTGAGCCAAAGTCATTAACATCAATATACATCAACCTTTAACCCTTTACAACACATTATTGGTTGGTTCTAAGGTAAATATCTTATATGCATTTACAATGTTGGTCTTGTTTTTGTGATTTCTATTTGAAAATGCTATAGTTCCCAACAACAGTTTTCAATTCCATGTTTTATTTGTTTTTGGAAGAGCTTATTTTTTAATTAGCCAAACCTTTGCTTTATTTAGACTTGTTCTTTATTGGTACACAATTAGTGGAGGCTTTACATTAGCTCATGGCGTGAGACGTTTTGGTTAACTCCTATAATGAGTGTTTCCCCTATTTACGATTATAGCTAGTGTTTAAAAGGTTGGGCTTATTGATATGTTAGCTCTTATACTATTGATCTATTCTAATTAAACTTAAAAACTACTGCAAAATAAGTAGGCAAATAAAATTTACAAATTACTTCAACCACCTTTTAAGCATCCCAATCACCAAGAAAATAAGTGATATTTTTATTTATTTATGTAAACATAAAAGGAATGTCTACAATTATCTCTTTTACCTACATCATACATGAAGAAATTTTACTTTTATCTTCTTGTGCACCTCCTTATATATTCAATACTTTTCACTAAATTTTCACTTTTTATTAGCATTTCCCACGACAGCATGCTTAGATAATAGTTTTTTTTCTTATTCAAAGTTAAATAGAAATAGTTAGATATGCGGCATAGTTATGTAATGTATCTATCTAACAAATCCTTAAGAGTGTGATTTTTGTAGTCCATCAAGGGATGTATCTAGGCAACTCCATCTAGAACTCCCATAGAATATTTGAACTTTATGATCTAGGATTACTTGAATCTACCCTCAGAAGGGAAGCTCTACCTCATTCAAATGAGGGTCGGCCTATAAAACTATCTCAATTGATTGTAAGATATCCTAATATAATGTCCTAACATGCTTGTGCAAACCATCCCAAACTAAAAGGGATCCCTATCACACTTGATCAAGAACAATGAGAAACAAGGGGAAAATGAGTGTGCCAGTCCCTCTATCAGTAGGGCTAAGTCTCAATCAGATCCCCCTAAAACGATACTAGGTCGAGCTCTAAGAATGATGCTCTAGGCTCTTTTTAGAACTTCCTAATCTAATGTCTTTGTGGGAAACCTGTTGGCTAATAAACACCACCCTACACTTTGGCATACATAAACTACATTCTTAATTAGATCCATCCAGACAAGTTTCTTTACGTAATTTTAGGTCAAAAAGACAAAGACAATGTCAAACAATATTTCAAAAGCATTTTCAAATTAAATATTTATTCACACCTTCTCCAAACTGCAATTCCACATTGACATTCAATCCCTTACATTGGGATCCATATCCAAGTACTTGGATACCCATGCTCGATTCTTATGGACACTATCCACATAATCCACCCTTTATCTAGAATAGAGTCTTTCAACATTTGTAGACCTTAGGCTGTGGAGGTTTTCTATCTCCAACACATAGGGTATCTAGAGCCTCCTTGACTTGAATACTACTACTGTAAGAGCAAGTCTTGCCCTTTATGGTGGCCTTCTCACCACTTGACCTTTGACTGATGTATTGAGTAGTGCCCATTTTGGGTCTCTTTGTTTTACTAGTATTTTCTTGATGTGATCATGAAGGCAATCCACCATGCATCAACAAGTTCTCTGAATGAGTATAGCTCTCCCTCTTAGGGGGATTGTCAAGGTTTGCACAAAAACAAGGCAAATGATCTACCTTCATCTAAGAAATCTTTTTTTTTTTAAATAGAAAGCAATACCAAGGCATCCATACCTAAAATTTACCTAGGAAAACAAAACCCATTTCTAAGACAAGTCTAAATTTTCTTCAAAACTTGATAAACAATCATGGAAATGATTCCCTTGAGTAATCCACAAGGATTAAAACATTTCAAAAATGTAATTCTTTCAAGAATGCAAGTCCTATACAATAATACATAGCTATTCCCCTATACTTTGGTTGCAATTTCACATATAAACATGATACTTTTCGAATCCTTTAATATATTCTAGCAAGGATAATCTCATAAGTTTTCCTTCAAGCAATGCAACGTCTTATTATATACAAACAATTTCTTATGGATACACAATGCATGGACGTTTTTTTAAAACTAATCCCATTCATATTATTGGCCTATTCATTGAATTATATGCTTTGTCTACAAAATGGAACATTCCTTCAAGTCTATGCAAAGTTTCCTAGAGGGCTTGTGTAGCAATTGGGATTGTCATTGTCACTTTGATTATGTGTATTGAACATGGAGCGCTCCTTTTGGGTGCCATCACATACTCCTTATCTTGATGCTCCCATCCTATGTTCACTCCTCGTGCTCCCTCTTGTAATGGGCCTATAATATTTTGAGTCTCAACTTCTTTGAAAGGTTTGACCACAAAGTATTAGGTTCTCATAAGGGTAATAAGATATATAAGTAGTATTGTCATAATTGGATCACTAGAAACCTCTTAAGAAAGGAAAAAAGTAGCTTGATACATGGTAGGAGGTTTTAGTCTTGTAAGAAAGGTAGTAGTCATAATTGGATCACTAGAAACCTCTTAAGAAAGGAAAAAAGTAGCTTGATACATTGTAGGAGGTTTTAGTCTTGTAAGAAAGGTAGTAGTCATAATTGGATCACTAGAAACCTCTTAAGAAAGGAAAAAAGTAGCTTGATACATGGTAGGAGGTTTTAGTCTTGTAAGAAAGGTAGTAGTGAGGGTAATGCTAATGTGGGATTTTAAGAGATTGAGGGTATGAGAGTAAAACAAGCTTAAAGGATTGTGACTAATTTGTAGTATGAGGAGTAGTTGAGGTAATGTTAAGGATTATAAGAAGATGGTAGTGAAAATAATGATGGAAAAAATGATGTGCTACAATTCTTTGTGCTTAGTTAACCAAGACTCAATGATTGGCTAGCAGTCCTTGATGGTATGCTCTTCAAGCTAGATGAGAGCTCTCTCTCTCTCTCTCTCTCTCTCTCTCTCTCTCTCTCTCTCTGTGTGTGTGTTCTATATTTTTCTCCCTTCCTCCCTCTATCATTTAAGAACAACATAATGCCTCAAAATGATCAAGTAATCACATTGAAAAAGCAACCCTTAAAGTTAATCTAATAGTTATTTATGTAGCCTTTATAATGCTTGTTTACTTATGTCTCTCCCCCTTCGGATGATCATAGCAAGAGATGATCAGTGCTCTCTTAGATTCGTAGTAGCTCAAGTATCGATATTTTTGAATGGTGACCTAATCTCAATGATCATGGTGCTCATTATTGATGAGCATGAAGGAGTTGATGAGAATAATCTTGTTGATTGTGATAATGACAAGGACAATGATGTTGAAGATGAAGATGAGGTTAATCTTGATTTTTGAATCTTTTAAAATATTTATTATTATTATTATTAATTTAAGATTCCAATTTTTAACTTTTAGATCCCCCCATCCACATGGTTTGAGATACTATATCCTCTCCCCCTTACAAGAATCGAGATATCCTCATCTTGAGGAAACTTTTTGGGGTGTCTTTAGCTTTCGAAGAAAGTTTTAATTTTTGAATTAGGGATCCACCACACTTCTATTATACTACTATGATTATATACAAGTACTCCAACATTAAGGAAACACTATGAAATAACAAACAAATTTATTGCGATATATTGTGGTTCAACTACCCCTAGAACACTAGGGTTCATTGCAAGTATAAGGCTTATTGCATGTCATGAATATCTTATTCCAGGGTTTCTATTCATCTTCAAAGAAGGCTACAATGGACTCTAAGCCTTCATCATCATCTGGATCTTGAGATATACTGAATGTTAAACTTGTGTAGCTTCATTTCTCTATTAGTTCTACATCTTCTTGGTCCAATTCAAGGCAATTGGCTTGGATATACCTTAGCTTGTTGGAATGGAAGCATCAGTAATTGGAGCATCCCCTTTAGATGTTTCATATTTCTCATTATATATAATATTTATTCCATTGGTCTTTTGAGTTATCATAGTATTTTTTAGCACTCTCTAAGAGGTACCTATCTTTAAGAAGTTGATCTCCGTTTGGCCTGATCAAAGCTTTGGCTTGTATGAATGTAAAGAACTAGAGATCACAAATAAAAGAATGGTAAAATACTCGAGCATATTGATGGGTATAAAAGGTGCAAAAGGACTCAATTAGGGCATCTAGAAATTATTAATCGACAAGTATCTTCACCTTCTCTAAGATTTCATGACTTCTTTTTCTTCTTTCTCTCTCTTACTATCTTTCTCTCTCCTTCTCTAATATTTCTCTCTCCTCTCTATAGTCTTCTCTCTCTCTCTAGAGATCTTCCTCTAACAATCATTTGAAATGATGATGGCCATATTATGGTGTATTATCTTCCATGCATGCTTTATTTTACGCAACACCTTGATGGTGGTCCAATGCTCTTTTCAAGTTGAGGGAATTTAGTAGCATGGAGGTTGATCTGAATTTTAAAATTTTTGGGAGATTTTGTACCTTTCTTCACCTAAGAGAAGACAATGCTATCTATTATTTCCCATCATTTAGGATCTTTTTTGTTGCACATTCGATATTTAAAATCTACTGTAAGAAAATCTATATTTTTTTCGTCAACAAGCTATTTTCATCCTTTACTCAAGACAACAAGTACTAGTACAACAAGGAGGACTACAATTAGCTAGCAGCTTTCTTGAGAGACACACAAGGGCTATGGTTGAAGCTTTGGACATATTTGGAGGTAATATTGCTATCTTAGTAGGTCATCCCTAAGTTTTGTGCTTAGTTTTAGGGGTTCTAAGTAAAGGAGGCCTCCATAGAAGTTAGAGAAGTTAGCATGTCATCACTAAGTTTTCTACTTAGTTTTAGGGGTTCTTGGGGTAAAGAGGCCTCCACATAAGTTAACAAACCACAGTTACTTTTTGTGAAGACATTCCCTCTCCTCTTCTTGCCAAGTTGCCATTGTTGCCCTGGAAGAAATATCGTTTGCCCTCCATTGGTCTTTACCTCCATGAGAAAAGGACCCTTTAGTAGCACTCTATAGGCAAGAAGGAGTAGAAAGACAACTATGTTAGATCCCACTTACCCCATTTAAGCTAGCAAGAGGCAAACCACAATTGGCGGCACAATTCACACTGGCTACCTACTAGTCTTCCATTGCTCTCTCCCACTTATCCATGCTTCTAGCCCTCCTTCACCATGCAAATGGCACCCTTCTGAGCTCCATTGACCTTCTTCTCCTGCCTTCTTGGCATTTTCCCCATTCCTGAAGCAAAACCTTTCTATGTATAGCAAAGGCTCTAGCCATAGCCACTTATCCCGAGCTCACAAAGCTTTAAAAAACCTTTGAATTTTACCCCCAAGGCCTACCCATAGCCACTTTTGATCAAGTCTGCTTTGGATTGAACATATGGAGCTCAAAGTTGAAAGGTTTCTCGTGGACAACAATGAGAGCTTCACCTAAGCAATTAATCTCATAAAGTGGAAGCCAAGAAAAGCTCATGAGAGCCCCCTACATCAACATATGGTTCAAATTCTTGAAGAATACAATATATTGAAGACACCTTGGCCCCATGAGTTGAATTGTTGGAGGATTTGGGTCCTTTGATTGAGGAAGCTTCATCCCCTTACTCCAAGCATGGAAGAGGTATGTCTAATGAATCCTAATTTTTATCTTTATTCATTTTCTAAGCCTATTGCAATTGTTTGAGAGATTTTAGGCATTTAGCTCATTTCATGAAATGGATCAATTGGAAGCATCAATCCCATTCAATCATTCATTGCATGCATCAATGGTTAATGGTTGGGTTAATCTTTCTCCTTGAATCATAATTTGTATCCTATCTTGTAACTATTTGATTTTTTCCTTGAGTAAATATGAAAAGAAAATTGTAAAAGGGAAAGTTAGTAGCCAATGTGTCACTTAGCTACTGAGGTAGTCCCTTCCTCAACCCATTTCACTAGTGCTCTTGCATATCATTGAAAACAAAAGGCTATTTCTATCAAGCTTGCATTACATGTTGTTTGATTAGTATATCATGCTACTGTCATGTCTATTCTAGATTAGAAAAAAGGTTGATGTTAGGTGAGATGGAAAAACAAGAGTGAGATGCCCTCCCTTTTATCAATAATGACCTTAAAGGAGTGCACAACCTAGCTTGAGGAGGAACTTTGCACACCCCTCAAGTCTTAGAGCCCAAACCTTGTTTGTAGGTGCAAATACACTCCCCTTTTGCCCATCGACACTCCCTTTATCCCATTTGAAGGTATTGAGAGTGGTAAATGGGTTGTTGCAAAATGTACTGGCAAAGGGTTGGATGTATGGCATTTCAATCTTATGTATAGATTACTTAGTGTGTTGCAATCAAATGCCATTCATGTATTGAGTCCCCAACATGTATGCAGTGTTGTATATACATCACAATAGGTCCCACATGGAATTTTACCTCTAAGGAGGTCAAATAATGGAAATTTAGTTATCGATGGTGCAAGAATTTCTAGATAGCCACATATATTTGCTTATGGAAATTTTTATGGAATCTCTATTGGAGAGATCTATAGTGCATTACAAAGAGGGTGTTGTTCTCTTTGTGCAATAAGGTCTTGTGAACTATACTAAAATGTCAAGAAATAAGGACAAAGGAAAGGCCCAGGATGAGGTCCAAAGGGACTCTTGGGTGTCAATGAATGATGAACCTAGCTCAATCCTAGAGTACAATGGAGAAATGCAAGAAGAAGTGCCAAACATGGACCCCTATAACATACTTAGTCACACCTTGTGATAGCACAAACTTCGCCATATGGAGAGGTATAATGACATGGTAGCCAACTATTACCAAATGCTTTCTAAGATAGATCAAGAAATTGAATAAATGGCTCTCTCCAATTCCTAGACTCAACAAACATTGGAGCATCTCATTACTCTTGCTATCTAGTTAGCTACCACTCTGATGTAAGTGAAGGAAAATGAGTCCAAGCTTGAAGCATTATGTCCTCTTCAATTGGAGTAGGTACATGGCCCACAAAAATTTATTGGAGCTAGGGATATCCCATCTAGAACTTATGAGGTTTTGAGCCCTCCCACAAAAATGAAAAGCCTCTTTTGAGCTCTCCTACTATTCAAGTAGCCACATTCCCTAGTGAGACCTTGATCCACCATCAATAGAAGCCTACCCACTTACCCTAGGAGCTCTTTCAATAATGGTGGTCCAAATGGCACTTATGTGGATAGCATGGCATTAATGGCTAGCATAAGATTCATGGGCATCATGGCTTTGCATGGTATGTAATATGGGCAACATGGCATGTATAGATAGCAAGGCTTTCATAGGCAATATTATCCTAATGATCTTCATGAGATAAAATTATTCTCACCAAGTACAATGGGCAATTGTCATCCCCATCTAACTTGGAAGAATCAACCTCCAAACTAGAGTCATATTTCAATATCTACCTACACCCCGATGATTAGAAAATCATCTTTTTCTCTCTTCATTTGGAATGACTTTCCCACACATGGTGCTACATAAGCAGAGAAAATCAAAAGTCCATTGGTTTGGAATATTTTTAAATGCATATGGTTTCAAGTATTTGTGTGCCTAGAAGGAAAAGGAGTGGTTGGCAAGGCGATGGCACTAACTTAAGAAAATAGAACCTCACAATAAGAGAATACATAGATTAGTTCATGAACTTGACTATGTATGTTGAGAGCATAAGTGATGATGCCTAGTTGCACAAATACATTTATGGGTTAGAGTCATGCCTATCTACTTCTATTGATGTAATGGTTCAAAAACTATTTACCTTGTTTGATGCAATCCAATTGGTTGAAAGATATGCAAGAAAATACCACAAGAATAAGGGTTTCAACAATGTTTTGGATAGCAAAGAACTCCCATAAAGTAAGGCCAATATGGCAATATTTATAAAGGAAATCCCATACCTACTACTAGCCCTAAAATCCCCACTTACTCTTCTTTCAATGCTGAAAGAAAATAAAGTAGTTTTGGAATGACACTTAATCCATGTGGAGATAGTAAGTATGTTGAGAATATGTCACAAAATGCATCAGCCGAGAGTGTTCAAAGTAGTTAAAAATTTATCCCATCATATGTAATGAAATACATAAATATAGCAGATCATGCCTCGAAATACCCTTACAAAATAGCCAAGGTCAAGGTTCATAGCATGTATATCATGGAAGATTGGGAAAATAAAGATGAGGATTCAAATGCTTTGAATGTCATAAATACCATGGCACATATTGAAAATGATGAATATGAAGAGGACTTAGAGTAATAGCAATTCTAGTACCCATTGAATGGGTTTCCCTTTTATCAAGCAATTACTTGCCTTGTGACCTTGGTTTGATTGTCTCTACTACACCCTCTCATGCCACCACTTTCATTTTCTTTATCTCTATGGATGCATGGATAGGCTTCAAGGGTCCTAACACACTACGCATTCAAGGGAAAATCTATGAAAAGAATGTATTCAGTCTAGTGGATAGTGATAGCACACATAGTTTTGTTAATAAATTAGCCATTGATAGACTAAAATATTTTTTATAGAATTATAGCACCCCCTCAAAGTTCAAGTGACCAACAATGATGAGAAAATCTTTATATACATATGCTCTAAGGTACCTCTATGCTTGGCTAGAAATTATGTGATATTTGCTGATCTAATTGAACTAGAAATAGGCTCCATTGATGTTGTCTTGGGTTTTGATTAGCTGAAACACTTGGGAAAAAATGTTATGGACTTCTCTTAATTGTATATGGAGTTTTTCATGGAGATGTAGCTCATTTGTTTAAAGGGAGTTCAAGATAATGCATATTTTTTGCTTATTATAGCAAAGCAACTAAAGGGGGAATTTAAGACATTGAAAATCTTATTAGAAGAGCATAAAGATTCGTTTCAAATGTCTACAACCCTCCCTCCTAAGAGATAAGTGGATTATCCCATTGATCTAGAGGCCCATTTTAAGCTAGCCAATAAGTCCCCTTATAGACTCTTAAAGTGTAAATGTGAAGAAGTTGCAAAGTAGATCAAGGAGTTGCTTGAGATGGGATTTATTGAGCCAAGTTATTCTCCTTATGCATCCACTGTCCTATTAGTCAAAAAGAAAGAAATATATTTTTGAATGTGCATTGACTACAAAGACTTGAATAAAATTACAATCAAGAACTAGTATTCCATCCCTAGGATTAGTGACTTGCTTGATGAGCTAAAAGGGGCAAGCTACTTTATTAAGATTGATCCAAGGTTTGGCTTTCATCAAATACACATGAGAGAGGATACTGAGGTCAAAACAGTATTCAAGATTGATCATGGACTTTCTCATTTCCTAGTGATGCCTTTTGGTCTAACAAATGCTTCAGCCACATTCTAGAGTCTCATGAATAAAATCTTACACCCTTTCCTTTTTAAGTTTGTGCATATATTTTTTAATGATATTCTTGTTTACATCAAGTAGCTAGAAGAGCACTTGGCATATGCCGAGAGGGTATTTGACATCTTGAGAGAGGATAGGTTATCTACTAAAGAAAGTACGTGTGTATTCATGCAAACATTACTAAAGTACTTGGGGCATATTATGAGCAAAAATGGCTTGCAAGCTGGCCCTAAAAAGGTGTAATGTGTAAAGGATTGGCCTATATCTTCCAATACCACTTCCTTGTGTGGTTTTCTTGATCTATTATGTAGAAGATTCATTAAGCATTATGCAACAATTATAGCAACATATTGATTAAATAATGAATCTTTTTTTGAGATACCATAGTTGATCATAGCTTCAATCAATTGAAGGAAATGCTTACCTCATCCCTTATCCTTATAGGCCCTGATTTCTCAAAGGAATTTACTATTCATTATTATGATGTTAGTGGTAAGGGTATATATGTTGTTTTGCTACAAGAACATGGTGTGATTGCTTTTGAGAGTAGTAAGCTTAATGAAAAGAATATATATATGAATATTTATGACCAAGAGATGTTAGTCATTTTTTATGCTGCTAAGAAAGGGGCAACCAATTTAGAGTAAAGAGTGGCCATCAAGTCCTCAAGCATTTCCTAACTCAGTCTACTTTGACTTCTACATAGAGGAGATGGGTGGCAAACTTTTAGAATTATGATTTTGACATCTCTCACATTAGAGACAAAGATAATGTAGTGGTTGATTCACTCTTACAAACATGGGCATGTAGAGTGTCATCAATTTTAGAGTTGCATAGTGATTGGATAAGAAGCTCTAAAAAGCTTACTTATTGAATAAATAATTTAGCCATATATTTCAAAAATGGCGACATAGAATAAGGGAAGAAAACTCTCAATATTACCTTAAGAATGGAATCATTTAATCCCATAGCAAGATTGTCATCCCCACACTTTTTCCTTCACACAAACGATCATGGAAGATTTGCATTCTTGCCCTCCTATTGGTCACCTAGGTGTCATTAAGATATATGATAAGATTGCTAAAAGGTTTACTAGAAGGGCCTATGGAGGGATGCCAAGAATTTTGTCTCTAAATGTATTCCATACAACAAAACAAGGATGCATATCACTATGGGCTTTATTACATGACTACCCACAACCAAGAAAGGATGGAACAATATATATATGATAGTAGACAAACTCACCAAATCTACCCATTTCATTACTACCAAGACTTAGTATACAACATCTCAAGTGGCCACTCAATTTATGGAGTACGTATATAAATTGCATAGATTACCACAAGTCATAGTGTATGACAGAGATGCTAAGTTTATGAGTTGACATTTGATTTCACCTCTATGGGTACCAACCTAGCTCCATCCACAATAGAATATCACTCCCAAACTAATGGCCAAATAGAAAGAGTTAATAAATGGCTTGAGATCTATATTAGGGGAGATTTGAGTCTTGAAAATACCTTATAAGAGATCCTAGAGAGAGAAAATATTTTTAAAAATAAAAATTATTTTAAAACTTTCTAAAAATATATTTTGATAAATAAATATATCTAAAACTATTAAAAGATCATTATCATAATATTCTCATAGCTTACATCAAACCTAGAAGTATAGATCACCATAAAAATAATGATGATTGACTTAATAAAGATCCTACCTTGTCTTGATAGAAGTGAAACCAAATACTCAAGTTGAATTTTTTTGACATTTGGTTATCTCCCTCCATCCTCATTCTCTTTGTTCCTTTTTCTTTCCCTTGTTAATTACTTACCCGTTCTTCTACTTTTTCAAAATCACATAATATTCTTACTCAAAGGTGCAAATCAGATCTTTAGGTATGGATCAATCATCTAATGATCTTTGTAAGACTAGTAAATGAGGTCTTTGTTATCTTCACATTGAGCTAGAATGTGAATATAAACCAATTAGAAAAGAAACAAAACAAAACATCATTTCATAGTCCATGGAACATGTGTATCAATTCAAAGAAAAAAAAACCTTGATATTTGGTTGGGTGGAAGATTATACCCTAGATATCCTATAAAAAACAATACTTCTTTTTATAACAGCTCTTTAATGATGTAGTTTATTAGTGATGGTTTTAATGGACTTTAAGGCTATACACTTAATCTTATTATAGAGAAGGATATTCTTAGATTGGAGAATCACTTGTTAATAAAACATATAGATAAGTTGTTGCAAAAACTACAGGATTGTTAATAAAAAATCATTCATTGGAGAAATGCATCAAAGTATACCAACAAAAACAAATTGTTTTAGGCCTTCAAAATTGACAAAGAATTCTCAATAATATTGAGTATCTCAAACAAGGAGATGGTGATTGTAGTAAAAGAATCCAAGCAGTAAGATATATCTTTTAACTTAAGAAATGATGAATATAACTTTGCTTATAATAGTATCTGAGTTATGGTGTTGATCTTGTTTAGGTCTCTTCTTCAGCTAAATGTAAGCAAATGCTTCAAAGGTATCTTAGTTTTATTATTACATTTTTCCCTTAGCAATCCCAAAGGATATTCTTTAGAAGAAGAAATTAAAAAAAGTAAGAGACAATGCTTGGATTCTTTTTATTAAGCATTGTTCTTTGGATTTTGAGCTAGTGAAAAAGACATTGGAAAATATTGGTATTAGATGAGATGCATATACATAAAATTTCTATCTAATGTAATCAAATATGGAACAAGGTTGGCTACACAATTGTTTGATTCTAAGGCCATCTATGCTGAAGACTATCAGACAAAGAGTTAATGGTAAAGTGATGGAAGTTTTGGGTGAGCCTTTCTATATTAAGGCCAGCGTTAAGAGAAAAAAAAAGAGGTTCTTTACAATGAATTTAACAATGTTTTCCTTGAAGTACTTATGTTGCAATGTTTGATGGCCAAATTATAGCTATGTTTTATCTTTAAAAGAGGCACAAGGAGTAGCCAGGTTTGTGATTAAACTTGATGAAAGTGAGATTTTAAAGTGTACAAAATCACAAAGGGTCTCCATTATCTTGATAAATAAAGTACTTTCATCAAGTCATTGTAGTTATTCAATGCCATTTAGTATTCAATCTAAACATAATATCTAGTGGTTTAGGAGATTTTAAAATAAATATAAATATTTTTTATATATTATATTGGGATTTCCATCAAACTTCAATACATGATGCAATTAAGAGCCAATAAGTAGGAGAAGAGCTATTTGTTGAGGAATTCGGAAACTACAAGATCGAATGGCATATAGTTGGTGACTTGAACTTTGAAGACATGCAAGTGCATGTACAATGTGTCTAAAGGAGAAAACTCAAGATGCCCATGCTTGTATTTCATGTCCCAAGGTGCATAGTTGAGCTCTTGCAACTGTAATAGAGTTCTCTCCATGCATATCAAAGATCCACACTTCAAGCTAGTTTTAGATATTTCTTTGATCAATGCTCATATACATACACTTCATGCACTTTGCAAAATAATTGAAAAGCTCATTTATCTTTACATAGGGTTTGCTTGGAAGTTAAAACCCTTATTAGTTAGACAAGATGTTATAACAAAGATTGAGCAAATTTTATTTGCGATTGGTTTGTAAGGAGGTAATGTTGTTATTGAAGCAAATCTTCAAAACTCAAAGGATGGAAATTGTATCCCCAAAAAGGCATCTATTGTTGGGGTGAAGGCTAGAAAGTTCCTAAGCTCTCATGGAAAGCTTGACAAGATTAACTCTAAAAATGGGGATTGAACCATCAAATATAATCAATATAAATCCCTACATAATGTAGTTAAGAATCATGTTGATGATGGTGGACATACTTAGAATAGAAAAGCCAAAGTTTGGAAAACACTAGATAAAATATTTTTGATTGTGATAAAATTGGTTGGAAAGATTATGATGATCTCAAAGACTTCAAAGACCAATTGAACATTTTCAAAAAGACAATGATAAAAGCTTGGAAAAATCAACATTTCACTCATTACATGGTAAGAAGTTGTTATGTTTCTTTACTGTGTATAATTTATTCAATATTTTTAACTAATTCTCTCTATTTTTTAATTATATACCATATTTTATACAACCAAGCTTCATATTTTATCAAAAATATGAAAGTCTATCTATTTGGTTAATCCAAGGTATGAAAAAATCACATTATCTAGCAAGAACAATATACTTTAGGTACACAAGACCTAAAGGAGGAAGAGTTAAACCGAACAATTTATTAGAGATATTTCAATAGTTTTACAAACAAATTCAAAATAAACTTAAGCTTAGAGATGTAAACACATCATCTTTGGCAAAAACCATATAAATGATTATCCAAATAAGGAAAAAGGAATATCTAAACTCTTCTGCAAAGTAGAGATTTTCAAAATAGTTATAAAATAAACAAAGAGAAGGCAAAATATAGGTTTCAAGAAACCCTTAACTCTTTGAGATCCTTCAATCTTCTCCATTGCAAAGGAATCTTTGATTTTATCCCACTCAATAAGGCCTCTACATTTCAAAAATCTTGTTTTATTTAGCCTAAGAAAAGCTTCAAATCTTTTACATCTCCTACATAGAAGAGTAAATAAGAGTTAAGAACTCCAAATTGTCTAGCTCTGGACCCATTCTAACTAAGTATGTAGGAAAAAACCCTTGTGTTTTCTTCCTTCTTCACCAAAATTATCTTATTTACTCATTTGTTTGTAAACTTTTGATCCAATGACTTTGGAAATAGCTTTTAAAGCCATCATTGGAAAACTTGGAGAGCTTAAGGATCTATTGTGATAAATTATAATAGTTTGATTATTTAAGCTTCCAATATAGTATCCAGGTTCTTGATTTTTTCCAAGTTTTAGTGGTTTAGAGCCCTTGACTCTTCCAAGAAAGTTATCAAGATCTTCAATTTCAATCTACATAAGAAACAAAAAAGTTTTCCTTATCAATATATGAAAATATTAAAGTCACTTATCCATGAAACATAACAAAGCTCTAGTATTAAGCCTATGAAAATCTTGAAAATAACTTTCATACTTTTAGGTTTTCATTATCTTCAAGAAGGCTCTCATCATAAAGATTTATTGAGTTCTTTGGCTTCTCCTCTCCTCTAATAGTGGCTTCAATGTATTTTCATACCCTATGCCCTCAATATCAAGTCTTTTTTGGACCACTAAGAACTCTTCTTCTGTGGGAATCCCCTTCTTTTCATATTCCATAATCTAATTAATATATGTGTGCAAGGCCATGGAGCTATCTTGAAAATTCTCTCGCTCAACATCTAGAGCTACTAGTGGGCATGGTTTATAACTTATGAAATCCTTCTCAATCTAGCCCCATGTTGCTAAGGTGGGTACGTAGTAATCTTCTATAATATTAAAATATGTTGAATATAATTAAGCAATACATATCTTTTTTGTTGATAAGGTACATAGGAAATGTAAGGATAAAAATCAAGAGGAAGTTCTTCAATCTTGGTACTCAATTCCATTTCCTCTTCTTCTACCTTGTAATATTTTGACTCTTAAACATAGTAGGATCAAAACCTTGTACTAGCTAGTTCTCAATATTCTCTTGAAATATCTCTGCCTTCTCTTCAACCTCTTTATCTATGCACTTAGCATCTTCTTCCTTGTTCTCTTGCACTTTCTCTAAGGAATAATCCTCTATATATTGGAGAAACAAAAGAAAATCTATGTCTTTTTGAATCAAAGTTGTCCTAAAGAGCATTGGTTGCTTGGATCACATCATTAAAATAAACATAGTTATCAATTGTGAGAGATTTTGTATGGTCTAGCATAGAATTTCTCGTACTCCTTAAGATTTTCTTCAAGATCCCCCAAGAGCTCTTGCAAATCAAAAGGGGCATTGAGCATATCTCTCGAGTAAGTTGCTATGTATAAACCCTAGGCTTCATGTGCATTCAAGGCATGTTTTATATATCCCTATGTAGCCTATTTTGTAAAATTTTCTTGACCCTTATGTGAATTTTTAGCAATATTTATAAATTTCTTACTATAATTTTATTTTTTGAAGTAAAGAATTTAATAGATCCATATGTAATAGATACAAGATACTACAATATAGAATTGACCATAGAGGAACTCCCAAGGGTTCATAAAAAACTCTTAGTAGTTCTAGTGACTTCACAAGTTCGAAGTTCAACGTCTCAACCCTCTGTTGTGCTAGCACCCAAATCAGACATCAGTCCTGTTAACATTCGATAGCTCCTAAGCATCTAGATCCCCAATGGTTGTTGAACCATAGATCTTGCTGCCAATCTAACTTTGCTTCTCATCCTGTGAGTGACCCATTTGCTTGATCTTGAAGCCTTGTGTGAAGCTCTTAGGTAAACCCTGTAAAGCAAAACAAATTGATCTTGTGGCCCAAATCTCTATTTGAAAATGGCAGATATGTAGTCTATGTGCTTAGCAAGTTCTATGAGATGCTTGCCCCAAGGTTGTGTAGGTAAATCTTGAGCACAAAGAGCAAGAGAGAATTTGGAAGGCTGTCCTTCATGGCTGTTGGAGAAAAAGCTTGGAAAGAATAAAGAGAAAAGACCTCCTTCAAAATGTAACAGATTTTTAGGTTGTCACTAACTCCTAGGAGTCCTTCTTGGCAAGTTTACCTCTAAAATTTGACTGGGGGTTGAAAACGAGCTACCATTTTTGTCCCCTTGCCTCTAGATTTTTCTAAGCCTCCTACCATAGCTTGTGTGGTCTTTAGCAAGCTACCATCCCTAGGTGTAATGCTTCTATGTATTTGTAATAAAATAGGGTTTTTAGTGTTCTGAAAGGGGAAAGTATCAGAGGTTGAAAAGAGGAGCAAATCTGAAAATAAGACCTAGCATAGAAAAACTTGGAAAACACTTGCACAATGCAAGGAGTTAATGGCTACAAATACATGCTTTACATGTGAACAGGAGGGACACATGGCAAGGGACTATCCCAATAGGCACCAAGTTGAAAGTAAGGAAGATTAGAGGTAAAGTTTCCAAGTCATATTGAACCAACACAAGTCTCTCCATTCTAAAGTGATTCCTTCCCTAACCTTTATGGCCCTCACATATGTGTGCTTCTACACTTGCAAACCATAACAAATAACCACTTGGAAAGTAATTTATGCCCTAGATTGGGTTTGTTTCTTAGACTATAGAACAAGTCTCAAGATGGAAGGTTACACAAATTGCATGTTATTCACTCATGTTTGCACATGAATAGTAGGCCTTATAACTGAAGCTTACTAATTGGAGGGCCATAACATTGATCGAGACAAACATCAAAGAGATGAGATAAGTGCCAATTTAGGAGGGATCAAATCAATGAGTCTACCTAGTAAACTAAAGGGAGTGTATTCCCTTTGGCTTCCATGAAATGCTTTATCCCTATCCATGGCTTGTTCAACATTGACCTGCTTGATCATTTTCAAAGTGGCATGTTTACCTGCTTCCCCAGTTTCTAAGGATGTATCCCCTTTAGCTTCGATGACATGCTTTATCCTTTTCCACAGCCTATTCAACATTAGCTCAACTTGCTTTCCAATTTTCTAAGGTTCCCCTTAGCACATGCTTGTTATTGAATGCACCTACAAGATATGGATGTGGTAACCCAAGAGAGAGATGGCAAGAAATGGAGACCTGGATAAAGATAATACTTTTGATGCATTTAGAGTCCACGAGAGAGCCTAGGTACCCAGGATATGACACTTCAATACTCCTATCTTTAACATGAGATGTATTGCAAAAATTGTTTAAAATTTTGAAGGTTCGTCACTATGTTTTTCAAAGTCGATTTTGAAATATGTTTTTTAATTATGAAAAGTCGATTTCAAAATCTTAAGACAAAGATATGAAAATTCCAAACCTTGTAACATTCACTGGCCTAGACAGAGAGGGACATGAGGGGGGTGATAGGAGACAGAGAGAGGCAGGGATGGGGTGGAGAATTGAAATGATAATTTTAAAGTTCATATACACCATAGTAAGTTTAAAAGTTTCGTACTTAAGTCAAGTCTCTCCTTTCATTTTTTCCCATTACTCTTCACTCTACCCTCCACCTTTCTATCCTTTATCATCACAACCATGGCACGTTCCAACCTTTCTATCAAGAAGGTGCCTACAAGAGCAAGAGCTCTACACTCTTCTTAATCTAGTGAGCATATTGTGAGTGACAAAGGTCCCTTGGTGGCCGACAACGGTGGCCCTACTATAGCTAATAATGGTGGCACTATTGTGTCTAACAATGGTGACCCTAGTGTGGTCAATAATAATGGTTTGGCATTGTCTAGAAATGGTGGTCCACATGCTCCAACTGCTCCACCTCCACTACTCCTCTAGCTAGTAATACACGTCCTCCAACACATAAGAAGTGAAGATAAAGACCAAGCACAATTGCGCTACGTGAGATAAGGAAATTCCAAAAGAGTGCTAACTTGATTATTCTTAAGGCACCATTCTCTAGGTTGGTGCAAGAAATATTGCAAGATCTGCAGTTAGGGCATCATCACAAGTTCTTTTCAAGGAACCAGGCAAGGAATGTGGGGCGATGGTCAAGCCAAGCCTTGCTTTCTCTCCAAGGAGTAGCTGAAAATTACTTGATTGATCTAATGGGTGATTGTCAACTTTTAGCCATTCATACTCGACATATCACTATTAAGCCCATAGATATAGTTCTTGTTCGTGGGCTACCTTGTAATTGGATCTATGTTTTTAGCTTAGGTTTGGTTGTAGATTGTAAGAAGCTTAGTTTTGGGTTATCTATCCAGTAGACCTTCAAGTATTTGATAGCAGTGGCCTGCAAAATGGAGCAAAATTTTGCCTAGCTCTAGTTGTACTTGGTGTGATAGAGTATCTATTGTGTATTTCATGGTTTCATAATGCCAAATCTGATATTTGATCTTCTGTTGTACCATGATTTGCATTGTGCATTTTTCCAAGTTTTTAATTTTGAAAGTAGTTTCGTTGAGGATAAATTCAATGTGCAATCACGCACACATCAGTGATTAGTTGTACATGGGTCAATGCACTATATCTTTATTGTATTTAGCAGTTTGGAAACACTATATCCAATATGTGATAGTCCATTTGACCCATGACTTATTTTTTGTGAATTTTTAAGTTTCCAATATTTCACGTTTTTGGTTGACAACACATTTAATATGCAGTTGTGCACACTCGATGATGGTGAGTTTTTCTATTATCAGTGAAGTATAATCCAGTTAATGTATTTTCAAAAAATGATTGAACCATCAATTTTATAAATTGAAATTTGGTGAAACCACCCACATGTCAGGCATCATAAAAACTCATGGATATTAAAAAATTGGCCCCATCATAAGTCTTTGGGACACTTGTCTGGAGGTTGCCATTTAGGGCCATGAATCTAGGTGTCCTAGAAACTTCTGATGAGGTCAAATTTTTTTTTTTGGGTAGTTGATGTATCCTATAGGAGTCCACATATAAAATTTCACATCAATCGGATCATTGGTCATATTTTTCCAAAGCCTAGATACATTAATTCAAGTTTAAGGGTTTTTTTAAAGTTTTGCTATGAGTTTAAAGTTTCACCTCATTTTACACATTTCATTTTTGAGTTTTGAGTTTTCTCTCCTAAAAGACATGGCACACACCAAGCAAGTGGCCCGAAAACATCCCCCTAGAAATCCCATGCACATGCCACCTTCCCCAAGTCCACCACCACCACCATGCTAGCATCGCAAGTGTCAACGGAGGCTAGGCACATTAGCTCTTCGTGATATCCACCATTACCAAAAGACCATGTACCTCTTGATACCAAAGGCTCCATTCCAGAAGCTAGTGAGGGAGATTATGGATGGCATGGTGATTAAGAACATCATGAGGCACTTTCCAAATGGATCTCACTTGCAACAACCTGATCACTGGACTATGCAAACCCTCCTTGCACTACAGGAAGGTGTCGAAGCTTACCTCATCGACTTGTTTGAAGACTTGGTCTATGCATCAATGCCTGCAAGGGGAGTCACCATCATCGATAGGGATTTGCAGATAGTGAGGTTCTTCCCGCGATGGAAATTCAGTCCTCACAGAGATCAATAATGATAGGGGTGTACTACCAAAACATATATGGAATGTATCTTCCAAAGAGATTTTGTAAAACCCTGGTTGTAATGGATCCCATGTAAAATGTTATGAATATGAATACAATTTTTTTGGTGTATTTTATTTTTTTTTATTCACTTATTATTTGTTTTGTTTATATCTTTGAGTTATTGTTACATGTCTTCGAACGAATACATGTTGCACACGAACTCGATAAAGTACTACATATTAAATTTAGGGTACCAATCGTGTTGCGTATAAATCTAATAAATAAACATAATATTTAAGTAAATAATAATAATAAATGACGCGTATGATATATCGAATTTCATTACTTCAAGAGAAGATTATAAATTGCATTACATTGGTGATGAGATATCATTAGGCAATAAGTACATCTACTCTCTACTAGGCTTCTTTGAGCTACACTCCCCATAGTCATAGTTATTCTTGATCATAGGCAGCAACGCATTTTGCCCTAGTAGTTCCTACCTAATGACATTGGGGTCTTGAACACCAACAACCATGCCACAGGCCACCATGGAAAAAAATGGCCCAAACCTAGTACTAGAGAATAAGTAGAGGAGCTTTGAACATCGAAGCAACACTATTTTCTCCAAGCTAGAGTTCGTTGGGATGGTCTTGAAGGGCCCAACCTTTGTTAGCACCCTTAACTTCAGGAAGTTCTCAACGAAAGTTGGAGAGCATGTCTTATGAAATACAATAATGCCGTTCACAAGCTAGCTGATATACTCCTTCAATACCGAGTCCTACATCCTTCCTTGGCTACCAGACCTTGTCTAGATGAAAATTCTTCTATATAGACAATGTCATGTATCACACGAGTTCAGTGCTAGACTCACTGTGTCAGACTCACTAAGCATGGAGTGTGCTAAAGATATATACATCGGATTCATGTGAAAATTTTCCAATAGGGCCTCTAGGGCATCAAGAGCATGGAGATGAAATTTTGCTAGGATCAGGCCCCCAAGGCAGCCCTGGTCAGAGACTCACATTTGGGGGTCTGAATCTACTATGTGGCTGAGGCAGATTCAGGCCCCCAGACGCAAGCCTCCGACCAGGGTTGGTCTAGGGGCCCAATCCTGGCAAAATTTCATCTCCATTCTCTCAATGCCCTAGAGGTCATATTGGTAAATTTTCACATGAATCCGATAACATCACCTTCTCTACATCATCTATCTGCTGCTGTAATGGAGCATCTAGGTCTGCTCTTGCAAACTGGGCCGCCCTCGTCTCTCACCGTTAAAATTAAACAGACAAACACTTCGTTCTACATTATTATATCCTCGAATATACTTGGATCACTAAGTATATTCAAGTCCAACTAGAGAAAATATAGAATTTAAAAAAAAAAGAAATCTAAAAGACCTTCAAAATCCCTTGGATTCAATTTAATATTTAAATTTAAGAAATGAGTAGAAGAGATAAGCTATAATATATCATTATGCAAAGACAATATTGCATAGATTATAGAACTCCAGTGGCCTACAATTTAATTATGATTTTAAACAGCACGATTGACTAGTTATAGTATGTATTATCGCACACTTGGATCACAGTAAACTAAGATTATCTAAATTGAAAGTACTCAAAAGTTTAAAAAAAGTTTATCTAAATTGATTTTAACCAGCATGATTGACTAGTTACAGTATGTATTATCGCACACTTGGATCACAGTAAACGAAAATTATCTAAATTGAAAGTGCTCAAAAGTTTATATTCATTCTTTATTAAAAAATTACAAGGATTCCACTACCTCAAGGATATGTGGATAAACACATTGTTTACATGTCATGGATTGCTTACTATGAATCCAGACTTTTCTATTATTTAACTTGAAATAGAAGTTGCAGAGGGGCTCATTGGACATTAAGTGGATTTCTTGTCTCGAAAAAGAAATGGGCCAATGGCTCTCTGCGCTGACTACAAAAGGATTATGACCATTCCATAAGATAACCACATCTATGAGAGCTGTATGTGTCTCATCTCAGGTATCTTGATCCACTCCCCTTGCAAAAGTTGCAATCTTCTATATCAAAAGCGAATGCATATAGCTCGTCTAGCAATGAAATACCTATAATAAAAATAAAAAAAATGGTAATTAAATGTGACTAATACAATAATTCATCTAAGCAATACCTATGTCAATTAAATCAAGGCATTCAAAGTAGTATAAAAGAGTTACTTGAATGTGAGATTAGATTGGTTGACCTTGCACTCAATTGTCTCATCAAAATGTATTCTTTTGACTTGCCAAGACTCACCCAATAGTTGACTCATCCATTCCGTGGATGGACACTTGCATTGATAAGTAATCTTTGTTTTCTTCAAAACATCACATGAACCAAACAAATGTGCAAACAATGAGAATGAAATAAACCAACTAAAATGCACATCTTTAGAGCCTGTGGTGGGTTTCATAGCACTATTGATGACAGATTTTATCTTGGACTTACATGCTCCTAACAACTCCAAGCTACCAATCAACCATTCACCACTAGATAGTGGTGGCAATGGGACGTACTGCAATCTCTAGCTTTCTACTACATACAATGAACTATAAAAAAAGATATTTTGAGTTGCAAGTTGACTTGCATAGTTATTATCATAGATCAAAGAACCTATGTCTTTATGCCAAACATGTATCTTGCTGCTCAAATATTCCACATTCTTCCATTCATGCAAAGTTGATGGATATAGAGCTATCAGTAAAACAAGATCATTGAATTAGAACACTGCAAATATTTTTAAAAAGAACTCTAATGCAAAAGAACAAACAATGATAAAATTTAAAAACTTACTGTTTTGTTTATAATTTGCAATGTAGTTCTTGTCGTATATAGAGATTTGTTTGTGCATATAAACATGTTGGATCAACACTTTTATTATTGTACTTGTTTCATTAAACACTTTTTTGAACTCTAAAATTTTACATTTCCAATGTTTGCTAGGGTTTGCACCATCCTTACGCCTAACCTTGAAACTCCCTTGAGTACATGGGTGCATTAAAATCCAATCCAACTTATAGTACTTATCACAAATCCAATTATCGCCACTATCTTTGCTATTGAAGATCTCCACTACAAGTATGTTACTGATGTTTTTCCTCCGTGAAGACATCTATAATAACCAAATATAAAAGTTACCTATCAATATGTGTATAATCTGCAAATTTTCTCTCTAAATGAAATGAAATTTAAATGGAGCAGTTTAAAAAAAAACATTGTACATGCAAGTTTTTTCACAAAGAAGCCCAGAGATGTTGAACAAGAAGTTGACTTATAACAAGACCATTGTTCCTTCACTTACAAATTCCTTGAGTACAAAAACAAAAGAAATATTGGGTCAAAGCATACATATAGCTTACATAGGCTTTGTCCAAATGAGTTGAAACTTAACCATGGAGCAACAAAAAAAGGTGACAATATACATGTGGCTCTCTTTGTAGAAAAGATGTTGAAGAAGTTGAGTTTTTAAAAAATCATTGTTCTCCACTCTCAAAGACTCTTGGAGTAATTTAAAAAAAATAAACGTTCTGTATGCATATAGCTTGCATATATTTTGTCCAAGCGAGATAAAATTTAACTATAGAGCAGCAAAAAAACAAGACAACATACCTGTAACTTTCTTTACAAAGAAACCGTCTGATGTTGAAGAATAAGTTGAGTGTTCAAAAGATCATCGTTCTTGACTATAAGAGACTCTTAGAGTACCCAAACAAAAGAAATTACATGTCAGAGAATGCACATAACTTGCACAAGCTTTGTCCAAACAAGATAAAACTTTACCATAGAACATCCATGGGAGAGAACAATATATCTGTAAAGTTTTGTGAAGAAAATCTTAGGGCTTTGGTAGAACAAGTTGTGCTCTCATAAAACATGTGAAACTCACTTTGTGTTGTGTAGAGGAAATGAAATTTCACAGGGTTACAGATAGGGCAAGCAACAATGAGGCTGTAAATTTTTTTCAGGAAAGAAGAAGTGGAGAAAGACATACGATAAATTTGAGTTCCCCTTAAGAAAGAGGGGGAAACTGAAAAGGGAAAAAATGAAAAGTCAAATATAAAAAACGAGAAAATGAAAATTGGAGTCACAAACTTCCAAGAAGTGTCAGCATTGTATTCCCCAGATTTTTCCTTATTTTATTGTTGAGGGAAGATTTGGGCCAAGATATGGCTAGAAGATTCATGTTACATGAATCTGGATTCCCAGCTCTCATTGGTTAGGCCTATATTTATTTATTCACTCCTTAAGGGAAAAAAAAAAGAGTTTATATTTCTCCTAATATTAATTAGACCATATATTACCAAGTATCACTCTTATTAATAATTTGAATGTTATTTCTTTTGGCCTAAGATAAACTTGAGCATTTTACCCTAGCCTTTCTAGTAAAAAACCATTTTCATCTAGTCTTTCCAAGGAAGTTCAATTTAAGTACATCAAGATTTCCATCTCCAGCTAGGGTATTCAAGTAAGATTAACACCCTCTTCAAATAGGACTCAATCCTCCAAGGCAAAAATTTCATCAGTCCACTAGATATAGGTAGAAAGCTCTACTTTTTTTATCATTTGATATACACATGTCGCATAAAACGTGATATAGGTAGTTGATCTTCAACATGTAGTACATTGCTCACATTTTATGTCTTAATCCTCTTTCTTGCTTGTGTTTCTCTTATCATGTGAATCACAAAATCCCTTGCATGGTTTGTTCTTTAACAGCTCTATTTTCTCTTTTGATATGTTTATTGGTCTATGTTTGATGGAAATTGGTGATGAAAATAATTTTAAGGGCTTATTATTATTGCAGGGTAATATTTTTGTGTATCATATGACATTAATATGAAAATTAGTTGTTAGGAACTATATTGTCCTCTTTTTCTTGGAGTTGTTTTGTTGACCTATAGCTAGAACTAAAGCTACTACAAGGAGGTAGAAAATTGATCTTAGGAACATTTATGAGAAGATCCATTAGTCCTCCAAGGTATCCAAGTCATCAAAAAGGCATAAAAGGAGATTCTTACATGGTATGAGATGTCTTAGGGAGATTAGGAAGGCAATGAAAGCTCTTGACAATGTAATCCCAAAGTTGCCTTTCCAAATTGTGGCTAGGGAAAAATGTGATAGGTATAGTCTCAATAGTTATAGGTGGACAAGGAGTGCCCTTCATTGCATCCAAGAGGCTACAAAGGATTTATTAATTGAAATTTTAAAGCATACATACATTTGTGCTACCCATGCACATATAGGGTGACACTATGGATAAGAATATGATTATCCTAAGAAGATTGAGATATAGTTTCTCTAAAGTTTTAGAGCCTCTTTCTCTTACAAATGAGAATATATATAATATTCTTAATGTCACTATATAGAAAGAAAAAGGACATAGATCTTAAAGTGGAGGATGTCACACATAAGACACAAGACAACATGAGAATGATGAAAATGCTAAAAAGGAACTAGTAGAGAAATGGAGGGAGCTGAGATGAAGAAAGCAAAAGAAAAAGAAGTAGAATAGCTAGGACTACTAGAAGATAAGCTTTTTGACGTACTTCACAAGGTTAACCCAATAAGTTTCAATGTATATTGCTTCTTGCCTAGTGATATAGGCAATAGAAATGACATCATTGCTTTGGACTCATATGTGTGTAGATCCTCAATGATAAAATGAGATTCTTTTTGTTGGATTGAGATATAACATATCTACATGTATTTGTTCTTAAGAATGATATTTTTCTAGCAATAATTTTATTTCTATACACTTACTCTTTTACTACTTTTACTAGGTGTATGATGTATAAACTCCCTTTTGATTTACATAAAAAGCTTGAGATCCTTGATCCTTCAATCTCCCATTGTATGAGGCTAAGTGAGCTTAAAGAAAATGCATTTGATCATTGGATCAGTAGAATTGATTTTGATACCTTAAAGCTTGTTATATTTCTATACCATGAAAAGTAAGTTGTTTGCTATTTTTTCTAGTTTCAAAAGAGTTTATTATACTAAATTATTTGCCTATGATTATTTTCAGATCTCATTAGAGCCTAATCGCCATAGACTATGTAGATAAGCAATGTTTTTAATATCAATACTTTGAAAGGAATACATAGAAATGCTAAGATGTAAGTTGAACCATCCCAAGGCTCCTTTTTTAGCTTTTATTTATTGTGAGTACTCTAAATTTTATTATTATTTTATGTAGAGCTACAAAAAGATTGATTGAAGTGCTACAAAAAAAGCCTCATATGCCTTCTGATCTACTTGCACGAATGGAGTATAGATAGATTGTAGTAAGTTTTTTAATCAAAATACATCAAGATACTTAATTGCATAAACTACCATACATTAGTTATATAATTTTTGATTTGTTTATGATTTGTAGAGATCTCATCAAGATGATAGTCATTCTTGTGATTTGAGAATAATCATGAATACCAAGATATTAGTCAAGTTTATTTATCTTAATGATGACAAATTTATAAAGGTAATGTGAAAAATATTTCAATTTAAGATATTATTTCACTCAAAAGATAGTGCATTGTAAAATAACATCGAACTAACATTATTTCCTTTTAAATGTGTGATAATTTTTAAATTATTATTGCAATAGTGAGCATGTTTGGTATATATAAGCAAAGCTTTTCAAGTAAATACTTGTCATTGACAATTGCATACAACAAGAACAAGGAGACAAGGAGGGTAGATAAGGAGGGAATAAAGAGTGCATAAGTAGAGGAGGGGCTCTAAATACCTAAGGTAACCAAAGCATCAAAGAAGGGTAAAAGTCATCTAAAAAGGATGTTCATCTCACAAAAAGGCTTTTGTATATTGTCTTGTAAAACTTCATGTATATAGATCATGAAAAAAGAAAATATAATTTTTTTGTAATATCTAAATGTATATTTATATGTAAAGAGAAGAAATATTTTTTTCAATATCCTTGCACTATATAATACTCTCTCTCCTCTTTGATATTTATAAAAAAATTAGCATAAATATTTATCATTCAAGAATTGAAATCATGTGTGTGTGTGTGTGTGTGTGTGTGTGTGTGTGTGTGTGTGTGTGTGTGTGTGTGTAACTCAATGTAAAAATTTATATGTTTGTTATTAAGTTGAAATGTAAATGAACATATCAATTTAATATCTTCATTCTATGAATCCAACCTCACTTGATGTAGTGTACATGATGATCTAACCTTTAGTATCATAATAATATCCTCATTGAGCTAAACATCAAGACCCATTATAGGATATTTTCTAAAATTCTCAAGATTTCAATCCAAAGTAACTAGACTACCACCAACATAATGCCATCTACTGTAAATAAAAGCTAAGTTGAAAGTTTAGTAGCAAGCATGTATTTGCAAGCAACACAGTCTTGATCTATCTTACAAGTTATCTTGCCTTCTATCTTGGTATCCCATCCCTCATTGATAAATTGTAAGAATGATCATATGCTAGCCGCTTGATTGATAGCATAGACTTTGATATTCTTATCTCAACATTGAAAAAGAAATCAATAAACACATAAATACTGAAGGGAGTGAGGCTAGAGTGAAAACATGTCCTTTATATATCTCTTATCCAATCAAACCATGTATGTTATCAATAATATTAATAGGCTTGATAGATTACCATTCCTCAAGATTAGAAGGACAAATATCTATGAATAAAAATAAAATTTATCATAATAAAACCTAATACCAAGTTTAATAAAAGAAAAATATTAAGAATAAAATACTTACAATTTAGTCTATATAATGAAAGACTTGAAGCTCAAGGTTTCAAATGCAACTCTCTATGCACAAATATACATTGTACTAAAACCTCATTTATTCTATTCTTATTTACTCCAAGTCTAAAATATTTGATCCTACCCTTCCAAGCAGAGGTGAAAGAGTTCTTATATCTCTGTATTTTTTTACATTTTACTTATTATATAATAGTAATCTAGCTACTGTGCTAATAATGGTAGGAATCCATCTTGCATATTTTTGGAATGAACTAAATACAAATATAGATTGATTTCAAAACTTGGGTGCCTTGTTGAAAGTCAAAATTTTGTATCCATGAGAGAGAGAGAGAGAGGCTACTACCAAGGTGTAATATTTCCACAACAAAATATTATGACCCTAGGTCCATGTAAAAACAATTTGAAGTAATCTTTCGCAACTGAAAAAAAACTTGGGGCTAAGTGCTCCATCTTCATACACTAACAAACACCAGCCCGCGTTGTGCATAAGGGACCGTGGATCAAAACCATAAGTCTGCCGTGGGAACACCCCTTCATGGGAAAAAGGATAATGAATTATTTGCAAATTTTTTTAAAACTCCCTCCCCTTCAGCCGTTGCATGGTGAGGAGAGGGAGTATGTGTGGAGCTTGAGTTGTGGAGGGGCATGGGGAGGAGGGCATGCAACCTGCCACTTGTGTGGCCACCCCCCCCCCCTCCCCACCTTCACCCTATATATGAACCCCCCCTCCCCAAGCTTAAGGGAGGGGGATCGTGTTGCTACTACCGTCGTGAGGAGTTGCCTGCCGTCAGTCCGCTGCCGCCAGGCTATTCGCGCCACCCAGGCTGTTGCCATCATCATCATCATCATCATCATCATCGTCCTCATCATCATCTTCATCTCCATCGTCATCCTGTCCATCATCATCTCCAATCATCTTCTTTGCGTCATCTCCCTGTTTCTTCCAGAAGCTTGGGAAGCTTCTATTGAAGCTTCTCTAGGCCTAGTTCACCTGTGCCTCCCAGTTTTTTTTTATCGTGTTTTCCAAGGCCTATTTTCCGTGCCGCAAGGGAGATCTCGAGTAGTAAGCGACTTCGGAATTCGAAAAAGGGGACCAAGGGAGAGTTGCTAAGATGAAATTTATTGCCTCAATGGCTCCTAAGCAAAAGTCGAGAGGAGTGCACGCGAGAGCTTCCACCCAAAGTACAAGAGTGGACAACGCCCCGATTTTGAATGCCCAAGTTCCGAAAAATATTTCCTCATGGAAAGGATGCACAAAGCATGTCTTAATTCACATAGAAAATGCATTGGAAAATTTATATACTTGCTCGATTTACAAAGTGTAGTTGCACAACAAGTACTTGCATTTGCTTGCACTTCCATGGTCAAGGGTAGTTGCATTTTTGAATGTATGATGCATAAGTTAAAAGGAAGTATTCAAGGAGAAGGAATCACACCTTAGCAGTTGGCCGTACGAACAACCACTGGAATACTCGTGATTGTACACTTAGGTGCACTGTTTGTACTTCTTTGCTCAAGGAACCAATTCAGGAAAAACAACTAATGCTTCAGGTTAAAAGCCTGGAGGGAGAGGCAGTATCAGTTACCTCCGACTGTCTGTCTGACCCTATCCAAGGGGGTTGTTAGCCGCGCCGGATACGTGGACCGAACCGACTACGAGAGGTCTCTCTATGGGTGCTACTTGGAGTAGGAGGACACTTGGGTGCCAGGGGAGGCTCTGGCCGTAAATCCCTTACCTCCAGATCCTGCACAAGAGGCCAACATGACTTGAGGTGGGATCTTCAGGCCCGCATACTAGTCAACGAGCAGAACTTGGAATAGCAAACCCTGAGGACTGCTGGGATAGCCTTCGAGCAGGTTTATTTGATGTATTCCAAAGATTGATAAATAAAAATCAAATGTTGAAAAAGGAACTTGCTTGACATTGTTTTTTTGTGTCAGTGCTTAAGTTATGTGAAGGAACTAGTGATTAATTTGGTTAATTAAGGAAGCTATTTTTGCTTGTCAAACTAAATGTGGTAGGTAATTAGATAACTAAAGCAACCCGAGGAAAGTGCGGTGGACGTGACTCTGGGTTCGTCCTACGGAAGGGTGGTCCCGGTTGGCCAAGAACTTTTCTCAAAGGAATTGACAACGAGATAATAATGGCCTAGAATCTATAGAGCTAGAGTCCCGATTTATGCTGTTTTAGGGGAACAGAATGGGACTATGCCTTACGGTAGAGAGGTCGAGCTTCGCATCTCTCTCGTTTCCCATTCTCCTTGAACCAAGTGCAGTATAAATCCGCTTCGACCCTGATGCTTCTGCGCAAAGTGGTTCGTCAACGCTAGCTACTTCCTAGGAACTTGACTTTTAGGAAAACCCTGATTCAGGTCGGTCCTAAGTGGGAATGGCCAGATGCTTCTGCTTCGTGGAAGACTCGGAAAAACCTAGATCGCAAACCCCGTGACATTCCTTGTGAGTGTCAGGCGGTGCTTTCTAGACTCTCTTCCCGATGGGCTGCTAAGACATGTCCTACAAGTGGACAGGGGGACATGCTACAACCAAGGAAAGAAAGAGATGAGAACAATAAAATAAGGGAGGAAAAAAAGATGGACACTAGGATTTTTGGTAGTATGAATTTAGTTTTAATCATCATTATTATATAATCCCATATATGTCATTAATGTAAAGTGACTGAGACTCTATGCTATTAATGTAAAGAATGTCATAATCATAATTGTAAGATAATAAATTAGATTTCTATAATAAAAATTCATAGTATTATATCTATATCTATTTATAAAATTATTTTTTTTCTTTTTCAAAAATAGAATTTCCATTATGAAGGCTTTGCTCTCATTTGTCTAGAGTACACACACTCTCTACATTCTAAAAGGCATTTTTTGAAACCTCAAAACTCTCATAATGTCAATTAGTAGTATAACATATGCCAATTAGTTGTATAAGAGCTACATCAATGAGGGTTGTTATTAGATTAAAACAAATGGTTAATACTATATCAAACTTCTTCTTGAAGCTATCTAGCACATGCTTGTTGGTTATAGTTATCAACTTCATCTGAAGATGGCTTATTGGCATATGCAGCCTCATTCCATTCAATGTCACTTATTGAAAGCCTTGGCTTACTTATGAAGACACCAATTGATCTAGTCCATCAAACTACCATGTCTTGTATCACCTATCAAAATATTTAAACTCTATTGTTGTGCTTTTATTTCTAATCGAGCTATTGCAACCACATAAAGCTTTCATCAAACTAAGAAGTATGTTAGTAAGGCTTCCCTCCATAGACCTATCATGATTACTTTATGATTGCAACATGCCTATTGCAAGAGAGAGAGAGAGAGAGAGAGAGAGAGCTTGGGTGACCCATTTCGATCGAACAGTGAGAGGAGTTACGTTGCTATTGGCGATCCCCAGGTATATAGACCTCTTCCCCATCACTCCAGCATCATGCCTGTTGAATCTTGTAGCTTGTAATAATCAATACCTTAAGATTTTTGACGATTTCATGCTCAAAAGTGCATTCGAGTCGGCGGAATTGGACATCTGATCCAGCGTCCGATTCTCAGAATCAAACGTCTGATTCTGAGAATCGGACACTCGGACAACCATCCGATCTGACCATCCTATCCGATTGGACCACTCGGACCAACCCGTCTAATTTTGGAAATCGGACCATAGGAAATCGAACCACCTGTCAGATCGGACGCCTCGTCTGATCGAGGAAATCGGACCCACCCTTGTCCGATTCGGACCCACGGATTAGGACACATCAACAATCGGACCACCCACCTGGTCCGATCGGACCACTTATCCGATTTTTGAAAATGGGACACTTGACCCTTGTCCGATTCTGAGAATCGGACAGCTCAAAATCGGACCCACTTGGTTCGATTCTGAGAATCGGACCACTGGTAAATCAAACATCCAATTCTCAGAATCGGACACACCCTTAGGTAGAAAAAAGAAAACATCAAAAATTGATCCCCGCGACCGACTCGAAGCGCAACCCGCTCAAGGACAACATAGTGAACGCCTTGTAGGTAGTTCCCAACGTAGGAGTCACGACCAAGGGATAGGGGAACAGTGCTGGAGCACTCTCCAATGACCTGATGCGTTGAGAACGGAAATCCAATCGTAGGACCTATGATCGACCCCCGAGTGAACAGCAAGAAGCAGCGCAGACCCTAGAATTTGCTAGAACGGCCAGGACTTGAGCGACGAAGCTTATCAGGCCCTCTAACTTAGACCCTCGGGCAGTAATGGCCCTATGCGAGCATGGAGGCTCCCTTGCAGAAGAGCAACCAGAAGCCCGCACTCGAATAGGGGCAAACAGAGACCATAGAACCTTAACGGGCCAATCTAGCCATCAAGGGCAAAAAGGCCACACCACGAGAACACAAAGACATTGTGTTCAGACCATGTCTAGTCAGAGCGAAATGCAACATCATCAAGCTATAAATGCCAAGATGACTAGACATGACACTCTTGACGAGAGATTTACCTTGAGCAACACTGCACAGACAACCCAAGACATTGGTGGAGAATCCACGTCCGGTCATGCAAGTGGGGACTCAAGGGTATCTGTCAGAAGGCTTAAATTTACAAGCCAAGACTCGGAAGATGAAGACATAGTATCACCTGCTTATCTTAGGGTCAAACTCACCGCGAAAAGAGAGCATACTATTGATGCTCTGATTGATGAAGGAGCAGATTTTAACATCTTAACCTAAGAATCATGGACCCTACTAGGCCAACCAGAGCTCACACTGACTAGTGCAACTCTTAGCCCTTATGAGGGACACCCACAAGCACTCATAGGGAAGTGCAAAATCCTTGCGACAATTGAGACGAAAAGCTTGCCTATCCTATTTCATGTTCCTCCAAATAGTGCTAGCTGCGAGAAAGAAACCCTCCTAGGAAGACCCTTCAAAAGGGCGACCAAGTGTGAGGCCGACTATGTAGCACAGAGGATACACCTGACACTACCAGGTGTAAGGATAGTCACGACCTTTAGCGAGGCTAACCTCATTGAACCTTGAGGGAAAGGCAAGCAAGGTGCTGACACAACAGTCAAGCTTGCTGACGAGAGCAAGGACTTGTTGGAAGAGTTAATACAAGCACAGGTCGAACAACGAGAACCAGTGAGTGAGGCCATGCCTGAAATAAGAAGGTCAAGAGACAATGCCAAGGACGGGCTTTGGACTTACAAATATCTTAGAAGACCCCAAAAGAAGCCCAAGCCTTATAGACGCAGGCATCGATGGAGGGTCAGCACAACGCCGCGATGGATATCCAAAGCGTTGCTTCGTGCTCAAGGGTATTATGCAGGCAACCAATGGATTTGGGTACCAAAACCCCCTGCTAAACCACGTCTGTCATGCAAAAGCCCCAATTATGTCAAAAGCAGAGAGGCGTATGAGGAAATCTAAACGAAAATCTAAGTCTCAAACCAAAAATATTGGAGTGATTAAGCCCCTCATGATTGAAATCAAGAAACCGAACATGACCTATCAAAAAGTAGATCCTCAGCCTAGTGTGCTTAGCAAGCATATATCAGAGGTAACTGTCGAGCACGCACAAGGTCCACTAGTGCCCAAGGAGCCTTTGACTTCCCAAGAGGATAATGAGCACCATAGGCACAACATTGCTCATGATAAGGCTGATTGCTCAACAAAGCTAATGACAGAATCACCTAACAATCACGAGCAAATTCTCCAGTCAGTGCCAAGCCCACGTAGGAGTCCCAAATCTCCTACATCATCTTCACCTAAATGGACACCGGAAGCACGGCAGCAGCAGCCTCGTGCCGCTGCTCAACCTGCACAAGTGAATGCACAAAGGGCAACAAAAGACACTATCACTTCTGATCTGCCTAAGGACTTGACACCACAGTCTACCAATGGTAGCAAGTCCACTGTACTGGCCACCACTACTTTCAAACAGGGACCACAACAGTCACAGCCTTTGGCCGTGACAACGCCCCTTGCGGAGCGTGTCCTTAGTAGTTTACCTGTGAAGGAGGTGTCACGACCTACCTCCTTAACAACTCCAGCACTTCCAAAGTGCCTACAACCTGGGCTGGAGGAGTTAAGCACAGGGGAACATGCGGAAGAGCTAGACTCTCCCAAAAGGGAGATAGTTGTACCCATGCAACCTGGCATGGCTACTCCACAGGCCATGACTAGGTCCCATGAGGACCCACTAGAGAAGGGAAATGCTGAGGCCCGACCAAGCACATCAATGGTTGATATAGCCCAGGGTCCTGAGACATTAGATGCACCTGCACTGACCAAGAAAAAGAGGAGAAAACAACGAAAACAACAACAGTTGTTGCAGGTGGTTGCAGACCCCAAGGACATTGGGACGAAGAGTGCTGGAGAGCTGATGAATAAAGCATCGAGTCCATCCACCAATGAGCCCACTGATGCCCCTCCTAATAGTGGTGAAACCTTAGACACATCCGTGAGCTCCGACAAATCAAAGCAGTCGCTACTATCAATGGCTGCTTGCAACACTCTATCCACTGACAATAGAACTCGCATTGACAAATCAAGAGTGGATACAACAATGTCACGACGGGGTGACGAATTCACACCAGTCACACCCAAGGAGAACCATGACACAATAACGAAGCCTCAAGAGAAACATGGAAACCCCAAGAGCATGAGCAATCCTAGCGTTGACCAATCTTGCTCATATAGGCCTGAACCCCCAGCTATGCTAAAAACCTAGGCAAACTCCTAGAACCTTGCATGAGATAGCAACCGAGCAAGCCTTTGTTGAACATAGAAGTGTCGCGGAATGCTTAATTGAGTTGGATGCTAAGCTCAAGGTGTTCGCACGGGTCTACGTCCTTGCAGACATGGGTGCATTCCCTAAGGAGCAGCTTGGAGATTACTTGCCCTTTCCTTTATCTTGGGAAGAGAAGGAACACCTTGATGAGCACTATAGCAAGCTCCTACACGAACGCTTGCGACTCATCTCGGGTGAGGAAGCTGACGAACTGCGCTTAACCGTCACGTTCAATGAAGTGCTCTGCCGACTGAATCTTGTAGACATAGAGCAACTAAAGCGACTGTCAGCAAGCCAGAGTCAATTTGAGCAGCTTTGGTGCGAAGGCCGCGTTGCAATGGCCGAACTAGGGGCTCAGATCATGACAATCTATGAGGAGCGATTGGCCAAATAGCGATCCCAAAGAGACCCAATCTATGTGGCACCAACTTCCCTTCGAGTGCTGACTACCATTCGGGGCAAGGACTTGGCCAAACCAGGCCAAGAAAACCCTCTATTTGATAAAGTTCTTGCTGAGGAGAAGTTACATGTTGCTAGTAGACTCGGACAAGGTTCCATGCTACTCGATGTGGCGAAATATTTATCAGTATTAAGTAAGCTACCACGTGTGCTAGATGCGTGTGCCACGCATCAATACAATCCCGAGTTCTACCATTGGTTTCTATCCTAGTGAAGTGACAAGGGCTCGAACAAATGTATGTGCACATATATATCCAATGATTTTCGTATCACCTTGTATAGACATTATCAACACACACAAGCCATAACAAGTCAAGCGCAGACAGACAAATCGGGGTTGCCAAGCTATGCTAGGTCGGTTCCATGTTTACCAGATCATGCCCGCCTCCGAGCAAAGAGCATGTGCTCCGCATTACCACCATGGTAGCTCTGTCCAACATCCCTAAGGACGTAAGCAGGGTGCAGTCTCTCTCTCTCTCTGTACACGATCCCCTCCCCGGCCTATCCTTCCGAGGAGGAGCCTTCCAAATGCAGAACCACCAACCGATCCAACTCAGTGTGAGTCAAGACCTACTCGTAGTCAGCAGCTAGAGGGACACCACTACAAGAGTCCAGCATGGTCCACACTTCCTCTTCTAATCACATACGTTTGACAACCCACACCAAGTCCCTCCTATGGGAACGCTCTTATCCCGTATCAAAGCCTAACTCTTGGATTGCATTTTGCAAGTTTCCAAAAGAAAAACATGGAGAACCACGGTCAGCTGGCGTGCAAGGATGCTCTTCGCACACGCCGGGAACATGCGGCACGTGCCCCTCCACTGGTGCGCTACGTGCCCACCCTCAAGAGGTACGCGAAGAAGCGAGGCCCTAAACGACACCGTCCCGGACGAAGGCCGAAGAATCCACGGGCCAAGAAAGTCGAGGCTCAAAGAAACGTGCGGCATATGGCAATGCTAGTTGCACATACCCCCAATGTACACTCAGGCACCAGGTGCTCATGAAGTGACAAGGCGGCCCGGGATAGGAAAAAAATTCATGAATTGTTTAAAGACATTCTGGAAACACTTGCACATGGTGACAAGGCGGCCTCGCCTATGGTTAGACCTGTCACCCTGAACCACTTGCATAATTCTTTTGCCCTCCATACTTTTCAAAGCACACCATACTTTTCAAAGCACTACAAGTAGCCACTAGCTACCAAAAGCTAAGATATCAAGGAGCTTAATTATGCTACATTGCCTTGACAAGACCATAATGATGTCTCAAGCAATCTTCAAGTGTACTCCCCGTCTTCATTGATAAATATTTCCATCATCTTAGCCCCTTGCTTCACCGACCCATTGCTATACAAGAAACCAGTCTGACAGTCTTCTAACTAAGTAATACCTAAATATGCACGTGTACTCACTTAATATTCACACTATAACCTATACACGGTTTGGGTCCTCAAGTGCAGGATAATACTCCAGGCTTGCTTAGAGTTTGACCTGTCTCCCAAACTAATCAAAATATGTCTTGTGCATGATAAAGAAGACTAGCACTACCCCTTAGGGAGAGACCACATGAGAGGTTTTTTAATTGCAGGTATTAAGATCCAACGAAGGTGTCATTTTCTCTTCATCCACACTCAACTCTGACTTCCTATCCTTATCACCCGGTAAGCCTACCACGAATCATCATGTACAAAATCCTCACCAAATCGCCACTTGTACTCCATCAGTGCAACCCCCCCAAAGAATAGACCTACCACCAACTCCCATTGCCCTACCACCTACCACCACTTAACCCACCAACGTGCCCCCAATGACCTTGCTCCCCACCACTACCAACACTCCGTCATGGCAACCACCAATATCCTTGCCACCCACGTCTTCGGTGCATACTAACACCTGCTACCTATGACGATGAGTGCCATGGGACTGGCACTTGTCTAGGAGGGGGGTAATGTTAATCCCAATACGAAGAAAGAAAAAGGAAATAAAAAAGACATAGGGCAAAGGCGGAAAAAAGGTAGCTCGACTGAAGAAAGAAGAGGAGGAAAGGCCAAAAGCACAAGGGCAACCTTAAAAAGTCCAAGGCAAATGCAAAAGGGGAAAGGTGCATTTTAAAATACAAAGGCGCACCCTGGAATCTTGTAAAAGAGTGCCAGGCGGTGGAAAATCCGGAAAGCTAAAACAGAAGACAAAGACAAAGGGCAAGGCAAAGAGAAACTGAAGACAAAGGCGCACAAGGAAAAGCGCAAGTCAAAACTATTGTAAAAGAGCGCGAGTGAATCATGGTTTAATTCAAGGAGCATCGGGACGGGATCTCACCTGTGCAATTTGTAAATGTAGATGGGCGGTGGAAAGGAAGCTAGGGAGAGAGAAGGACAATGGGAAAAAGGGCCTAGGCTACGGCCGGCCATGTAAGAAAGGGGAAAAGGGGATGACCGCCCAAAAGGGATTTAGGGTTTTGTATATAAAGTTGAAAAGTGAATGAGAATCTCATTCTTTTGGTGTGTGGCAAAAGGAGTCTTCATCTTCTTCTCTTCTTCTTGCTTGTGTGTGCTCTTGAGAGAGGGAGTGTGAGAGTGTGAGGGAGTGAGTGTGTGGGAGTGAGGGATCAAGAGGATGAAGCTCTTCACCATCTCCTCTTCTCTTGTTCTCTTCTCTTCTCTTGAGCGCATGGCTATGGAGGATGGAGGTTGGAGATGGAGGAGGCTTGAGGATGCTTGAGCTAGCATCGAGAATCGTGGAGCTACCGAGATGTGCAAGAGAGGAGGCTACTCACATTAGCATCAAGATAAGCTCACTACACTCATAGGATCGACGGTGCATCGGCTAGGTGAGAGATAGCCATTAGAGCTCGCTTGAAACGCTTGAAGCGGTCCGTGGGTCTTGGCAGTTGAGCGAAAGCTTCCACATGCATCTTCATTAAAATGTTAAAGCTTGAATTCGATGCATAAAACGTAGGGTTTATAAGATTAGCTGTGAATGTCAAACAACATCGCATAGGGCAAGGAAAAGAAAGATCACTATAGATCCTATAGTTGCATGAAGGAAAAAGGTCTATGGTTTTGAAATTGCACATTCACATGGAATGATACATCTCATATATCTTGCAGTTATTTACATCTTTTAGGGAAAGCATTTGCATCTCTAAGGGAAAGATCACCTCTAATCGTAAGACAATTAGATCAATTGGGTAAATCGCATGTAATTGTGTAACTCACAAGAGATTCATAAAGGCATGAATAGTTGGCTTACAAGAAACACCTCAATGTGTTGGGTTAGGTTAAGTTATGTTAAAATTCTGCCTAGTATCGCACTTGGGATGCCGATTTAATATTTCCAATCTCAAAGGTCCTACCCACATTCTCGAAATGTTAGGGTTATATAATTGCCCGTGAAAGAATGATCTAGGGATCTCACCCTAAGGATCAGATGACCAAATGCTAGACCCCCGCAAGGAATTTAGGGATCTTAGGGCCAAAACGTTTATTGGCCTAGTAGGGTTAGGGTTTGGATTGGGTCAAGAGGACTCCTAAGCCCTTATCTTGATCAAAGGTATTCTTGATCAAGAAATACCGTACGAAGAAAGATATAATTCCACTAGTCAGATACTGACACCTATCTCGTGCAACAAGCCGTAACATCATATGCTCTTGCATCTAAATCACAAAATAGAACCCCTACACCTTAGGCCAAGTTTGGCAAGTTCTAATTGCAAGTTAAATTTCGTAGGAATTGAGTAGTCGTCTTGCTTCAACACTCTTCCTTGAAGACTGATTTGACAAGCCATGGTAGTAATGAATTGCCAAGAAAGCAATTGACCAACCAAGTTAGGGCGACGAGGTTGCCCAGGATTTATTATCTATAAGAAAACCTAAGGTAGAGACAATTTGGGTCAATAGGATATAAACCCTAACCCAAGGAAAAAGGGTAAACAAGCAACTCAGCTGACGAAACCCTTGGGATCTTGCCAAGTCGCGATTGATCCAGGATCGAATGCTGGAAGTATTCAGGGACAAGGAATCACACCTTAGCAGTTGGCCGTACAAACAACCACTGGAATGCTTGTGATTGTACACTTAGGTGCACTGTTTGTATTTCTTTGCTCAAGGAACTAATTCAGGAAAAACAACTAATGCTTTAGGTTAAAAGCCTGGAGGGAGAGGCAGTATCAGTTACCTCCGACTATCTGCCTGACCCTATCCAAGGGGGCTATTAGCCGCACCGGATACGTGGACCGAACTGACCGCGAGAGGTCTCTCTGTGGGTGCTACTTGGAGCAGGAGGACACTTGGGTGCCAGGGGAGGCTCTGGCCATAAATCCCTTGCCTCCGAATCCTGCACAAGAGGCCGACGTGACTCGAGATGGGATCTTGAGGCCCGCATACTAGTCAACGGGCGGAACTTGGAATAGTGATCCCTGAAGATTGCTGGGATAGCCTTTGAGCAGGTTTATTTGATGTATTCCAAAGACTGATAAATAAAGATCAAATGTTGCAAAAAGAACATTCTTGACATTGTTTTTCTGTGTCAGTGCTTAAGTTACGTGACGGAACTAGTGATTAATTTGGTTAATTAAGGAAGCTATTTTTGCTTGTCAAACTAAATGTGGTAGGTAATTAGATAACTAAAGCAACCCGAGGAAAGTGCGGTGGATGTGACTCTGGGTCCGTCCTACGGAAGGGTGGTCCCGGTTGACCAAGAACTTTTCTCAAAGTAATTGACAACGAGATAATAATGACCTAGAATCTATAGAGCTAGAGTCCCGATTTATTCTGTTTTAGGAGAATAGAATGGGACTATGCCTTACAAGAAGAGAGGTCGAGCTTCGCATCCCTCTTGTTTCCCATTCTCCTTGATCCAAGTGCAGTATAAATCCTCTTCGACCCTGATGCTTCTGCGCAAAGTGGTTCGATGCTAGCTACTTCCTAGGAACTTGACTTTTAGGAAACCCCTGATTCAGGTCGGTCCTAAGTGGGAATGGCCAGATGCTTCCGCTTCGTGGAAGACTCGAAAAAACCTAGATCGCAAACCCCGTGACATTCCTTGTGAGTGCCGGGCGGTGCTTTCTAAACTCTCTTCCCGATGGGCTGCTAAGATGTGTCCTACAAGTGGACAGGGGGACACGTTACAACCAAGGAAAAAAAGAGACGAGAACAATAAAATAAGGGAGAAAAAAAAGATGGACACTAGGATTTTTGGTAGTATGAATTTAGTTTTAATCATCATTATTATTAATATCCTATATATGTCATTAATGTAAAGTAACTGAGACTCTATGCTATTAATGTAAAGAATGTCATAATCATAATTGTAAGATAATAAATTAGATTTCTATAATAAAATTTCATAGTATTATATCTATATCTATTTATAAAATTATTTTTTTTCTTTTTCAAAAATAGAACTTCCATTATGAAGGCTTTGCTCTCATTTGTCTAGAGTACACACACTCTCTACATTCTAAAAGGCATTTTTTGAAACCTCAAAACTCTCCTAATGTCAATTAGTAGTATAACATATGCCAATTAGTTGTATAAGAGCTACATCAATGAGGGTTGCTATTAGATTAAAACAAATGGTTAATACTATATCAAACTTCTCCTTGAAGCTATCTAGCACATGCTTGTTGGTTATAGTTATCAACTTCATTTGAAGATGGCTTATTGGCATATGCAGCCTCATTCCCTTCAATGTCACTTATTGAAAGCCTTGGCTTACTTATGAAGACACCAATTGATCTAGTCCATCAAACTACCATGTCTTGTATCACCTATCAAAATATTTAAACTCTATTGTTGTGCTTTTATTTCTAATCGAGCTATTGCAACCACATAAAGCTTTCATCAAACTAAGAAGTATGTTAGTAAGGCTTCCCTCCATCGACCTATCATGATTGCTTTATGATTGCAACATGCCTATTGCAAGATTGTGGGTCAAGTGATGTGGACAAGATCTATTGTGAATGATGTTGAAAGACTAGTCAAGCATTATGGCAAAAAATGCTTCAAAAAGGGCATTTGTAAGAAAATGATTAAGTTGCTAATTAGTTGAGATTTTGGAAAAATTAAACTGCCAAATTTGGTTACTCATATGTGATTTTGAGAGAATATTTGGTTTATTGAAGGGATTAGCTATTAATTACCCTTATCCTTTAATTTATATCAAGGTCACCTTTTCGATCATTTTTCTCTTAAAACTTGGAAGATTTTGTATTTTTTAGATATATGCACCAAAATTATATTCATTTGCTCTCGTGTCTTATTTTCACACACCACTCTTTCACCATTCTCCTTTTTGCGCTCGCTTTCTTATCACTATGAAATTCATTGATGGTTGATTTGCTAAAATATTTAGCAATACCTCTTCAAGTAATACCTCTTTAAGTAATACACATTGCAAGCATATGCAAGTATAAACTTACCATTTAACTAGATCCAATTTATACATCTCCGAGAAGTATACCTCATGGAGTACTAACATATGAGATGAAGGCTAATAGATTGTGAATACAAGGAAATAAGCATATAGATTTGTGGGTGGATGGAAATATTTATTGCAAGGACCCTTGTATAGGTAAACCTCCTCCTTTTTTTAATATTCATAACTACATAATATATGTTGGAGAAGGTTATAACGGGATGCTTGGCTATTGTACAAGGTTATGCTCTACATATTTTTGCACATGCATAGCTCAAATGCATGAAATGAGAAAAACATTATTAATTGCACAAACAAGCATTTTTAAGCTAACGGATAAGATTGATATTTTAAAAAATGCTAATAAGGATTACAAGATAAGATAGCATGCTTGAAGGAAACTCCAATATGATTCAGAGACCGGAATAGGCCATTAAAAAATATAACTAGTTTGTGTGAGGGAGTAAAGAAAAGAAGACTAAATCTTGCAAAGAAATATTTCTCTAATATATCTAGCATTAATATCCGAGAGAGTGAGAAGAGAATCAATCTTTTTAAAGAGAACATGAATAAGAAAGATATTTTGAGGACTCTTAAGTCACCTTAGAATGTGGATTTGAGAGGCCTAACTCTTAAAGAATTGGTAAGGGACTTAAAAGATACAATAAAACCAAATGAAATTATAGAGACATGTGATATTGTGAATATTAGTAAAAAATGTTATTGTGCTATCTCTAGATTATGGTTTAAAAACCTTAAATATAATAGAATAAGTGCATTTAGGTTGCCTTGAGCCCTTGTAGTATCAATTGCAAGGACTTCTATGAATCATAAGATTCCACATGTTTTTGGAGAATAAATTCATATTAATGTAACATGCATGGGTCATGCCACATTTTAATAGTCCATCAGGAGTCTGATCTAAAAGACATTGCCTAGCACTTCCACGGAATGTCACAGGGTTTTTTTATTAGCGAATCACGAGTCTACTCCACAACAAAACATATCGGCCAACCCTGTTAGGATCGACCTGGGTTTCTAATGATCAAGTCATTCTACAACCATCTAGTCTCAACTTTATCCACGTTATCGTCCAAGATTTCTAAAGATAACCTAATTTAATTTCCTTATTCTTTTGAATAAAGGAGTATCCTTGCAATGTTGATTGCAATTTGGGACATTGGCTTTTCTGTGTATTCATTTGAACTTGGGTTTTTCGCGTAATTCATATAGTTACTTGAGGACTTTGAATTCCTTTCAACTTCTAACACTTTAGGATTTGAAATTCTGTCAACTTCCTAAGAACCCTATGTATTCTATCACAAGTTCAATCTATGTTTTGTGAGATGTAATAAGATTTCCTATTATTTCAACCGAGCGAATGAATGCGAATGCATAAAATCTATCTGGCTTAATTGTAATTTAATGCATATTCTTGAAACTTTTCATATATATATATACATATATATATATATATATATATATATATGTATGTATATATATATATATATATATGTATATATATATATATACATATATATATATATTTATATATTTATTTATTTATTTATAAGCATGAAATTTCCATACAATTTATGTGTAATTTAACTACTTCTAAGTGCAATTTTAATTGATCACCTGATATGAATGCAATGAACAAAATTTTTCTAGTACACTCATTATCTCGAAACATGCTCAATTAATATAAATGTTCTTTCCTCCTAATTTCTTTTCCCTAATACAATGGGGTGCACCTGATTCATAAGAGATACGTTTTTCGTAGATGTGGTCCCTTGGTTTGCAGTCCCGTTGGTTGCGGTGGGAGTTTCAATGTTTGGAGAGATCTTTCGCTTTGGGGCCATCGTTTGCAAGTGGATTTGAGAGATAAAGAAGAAGGAATGGATTTGAGATGGGAGAGCATAAGAGAAGATGGCTTAGTCAAAGACCGAGATAGGGGGAATTGAGCTAACTCTCTCCCTTGCACAAGAAGTGGATCCAATATCTACCCTTGGTGGAGTTTGCCTACAATGCTTCCTTCTAGCAAAGCATTCAAATGACACCTTTCCAAGCATTGTATGGTCATGATTTCCGTTATTCATTAAATTTCTTGGACCCCACTCTAAGGGTAGAGGCTTACAAGAAGATGCTAGAAGAAATGGATGAACAAGGTTAAGGCCATTAGGCAAGATATCAAAGGCACCAAGGATAGGTAGAAGGCATATGTAGATTTGAACAAGCAAGAACGGCTCTTCAAGGAGGGGGATATGGTTTTCATTCGTGTACAACCCAAGAAGAGTTCCTTATCCTTGGGAGGATTTAAAAAGCTTAGCCCAAGGTATTGCGGGCCTTATAGGATCCTCAAAAGCCTAGGACCTAATGCTTACAAACTTCAACTTCCTGAAAATGTAAAAGTTCACAACATATTTCATATTAGTATACTAAAGAAATATGTGTCTAATCTTAGCCATGTATTGAGTGATCAAGAAATTGTAATGCCTAGCCAATGAGTCCTTGAGCTGTGAGCTACAACCAAATAAAATCCTAGATACTAGGGATAGACAATTGAGAAGTAGGACTCTTAGGGAATATATCCAGTGGAGAGACTACCCCGAAGAAGATGCTACATGGATAGATGAGAATGTTCTTCATCAACAATACCCACGATTTCTCTCGAGATGAGGACATCTCGGTTTCTCTAAGGGGAGGAGGATGTAATACTTCCATGCAATTAAAAATTAGTTGGTTACTTCGAAAGTTAGTTAGTCAATTAATAAGTTAGTAAGGTTATTAACTAAAGTAAAAACTAACTAATATTAATAACTAAATTTTTTTATTTAATTAAAAGTGTAAAAAAACAAGAGTCGTAATTCGATATTTTTCGCGGATTGACAAGGACTGTATCCACCCTTCACGGAAGTTACAACATGAATGAGAGTTATGAGCCATGTTAATCACTAGTGTTAATGTCTATAGTATGGATGGTCCAAAAATATTAGATTTTTGGGAAAAACTAGTATATTTTAGATATTGTAAATATCCTAAAAAGCTATGGAGATTTCTAAAACAGGATGTCATGTATAAAAAATAAGTGGTTTTTTAAAGCTTATTTTGGAGATTTAATACAAAAAAAGAAGGATTGGCAAAATCGTGCACGTCGCGATCACAGTTTACAAGCAGTAAACAACACTTTGAATAGGGAGAAGAAGGAGTGATCTAGAAGATTTCTAATCAAGTGTCTTGGAGTTTTACCTCCCTTTCAGAGCCAATGGAACTATTAGAATTGTGATTTGAGGATTAGATTGCTAATTTTTCCAAGATTCCCTCCATAAAGAGCTCTTTTTCTTGGACACAACCCTTCTTCTCTTGTTTAGCTATAAATATGAGGCATGAGGAGTAGTTAGAGAAACACAAGGAGACCTCGAGAGGCTGCGAGAGAGAGATAGAAGAATACCCCTCCAAGAGATTGCGAGAAGGAGCTTGAGAGAGAGAGAGAGAGAGAGAGAGAGAGAGAGAGAGAGAGAGAGAGAGAGGTTACCCCGAGAGGAACCTTAAGTTTATGTCAATGATAGCTTGAATGCACATAGAATACTTATGGTTTCTATCTTGCCATTGAATTTGAGACTCATAGATAGGAAGCTCTATCTCAATGTGATAAATATTAAGAGCACCACAACAATTAGGGAATCCCTAAAGAGCTTCAAAGCCATCTTTAATGTATTAGAGTTGCTCAAGGGTCTGAAACCAACAAATGAAATGGTGTGTATAAATGGCCAATGCATCCACAAATTGATGCACAATTTTTGAAACTATGGAGGGGAGCAACACTATAGTGCATGCACAAATTGATGCACAACTTTAGAAATAGTGATTGGAGCAACACTATAGAGCTTAAAGATATAAAAAAGTCTCACATTGGATTGGTCCAAGCCATTAAAAGCAATTGCCACCTTCATGTCCATGATATGACATGCTTGGGCAATCTATTGAAGCCTTGGGGTATGGGCTTTTGTTGAAGCTAAGGATGGAGGTACATCACAAAGAAAGACATAGAGATCCCAAGGTATTCTAATGTTGGCATCAAACCTCAAATCATCATCTTACATACACTACAAAAAATTGTGATAGTGATGCAACAACCTTAGTTTGATATATTATCTCCCAAGAACAAATGGCTTGTGCAAGTCGATGATGTTCGCACCATATCTTTTAATGTGGACAAGAGAAGCATAAGACAACAATGATCCATGTCATCATCATTTGCATGATGTGAGTGGCAGCAACAACTGATGACTCTTACAATAGACTTGGCATAGAATGGAAGGGATAAATCAAAGGAATCCAAAAGGAAGTAGGAAAGTATTTCACTTTTCATTTCCTCCTCCTCCACAAATTGCTAGAGATGGAGTTATCTTCCATATTCATTTCCATGAGTGATCTAAACCAAAAGGCATCCACCACGCATAAGAGCTCGCACATGGTGTTGTAAATGATTTATATTTAACATCTTACTAAGAAAGATGCATCTCTAAGTAAAATAGGTATTTCAATATATGACAAGGGGACCCCAAAAAAAACCAAGGTTTAATCTTTTTTTTTCAAAGGCAATGAATGTATTTGGATTTTTCCAAGAAAACACACAAGCTTACTTACTTTTTTATGGTCCACAAAGAGAGAGAGAGAGAGAGAGAGAGAGAGAGAGAGAGAGAGAGAGAGAGAGAGAGAGAGAGAGAGAGAGAGAGAGAGAGAGAGAGAGAGAGAGAGAGAGAGAGAGAAGTCATAGCATTGGAACCCCCCACTACATGTAGACACTCTATATACATGTGTTCAAGGTCTATTTAAAAATGCCCTCATTTGTGAATATTTCCTTAATAAAACATATCACTCTTCTATTCAATTTGTGAATAACCCCTTAATATGGGTACCCTTTTGCAGCATGACGCAGGTGCAAATGAGGTCGACAAAGAGTGAGGTGGAGAAAGATGGGCAGTAGGTAGTGAGTTGGAGAAAGAGCGACAAGATGGGGGAAAAGCAAAGATGTAGAAGACATAGGAGGAATTGCAATGATGTGGAGCACATACAGTTGTGGAGGACTCATAGAAATACATGATGCTTGTTGGTTTGGTGAGGTTGGTGGATTTTCATCTCCATATTCATTGATGGGGTCATAGGTCACAACAAGTAGCATCATCTTTGGGCCTTGACACATATGAATTTAATTTCAAAAGAGAGATGGAAAATTTTGAATCTGCGTAGTTGGTTATTTATTAATCCAGCACCAATTGGAAAAACTACTCATAGAAAGTTACTCTTAGACCCATTTTAAACTATTATTTTTAAGGCAAGAAGCTACATGTACATTTACACCAACTATCCTTGATTTTATCTTTTTGAAGTGAATATATATTGTGCCGTTGGAAATGTAGGGTGCAAGATTTGAACTCACACACCCCTCAAGCTCAACCAACACCAAAACCACTATGGAAGGATCCCATTGGCAATTATGTTTGAATTTTTGAAGGTGTTCTTAAGTAGATTTCCTTTTGGTTGATCCAAAATATGTTCAATGCTCACAAAAAACTAGCCTTTAATGTATTTTTACAAATGCAACTCTGTGTCATTTTTAACTTTTTTTTTTGCATTAATCAGAGATTTTTCAGATTTTTAAGAAATAAAAATTTAAAAAAATCAGATTTCATGTTCGTGTAAATAATAAAAGGTCTGCAATGACTTCGAAGAGTTTTCATGTTAATCACAAAAGCAATCAATTTCGAAGAAATAAAAAACTAAAAGGTTCAAATTTCACTTTTAATCACAAAAGCAATCAATTGACTGTGATTGCACGATGTTTCACATGCAATAGTTAGTTTGTAAGCTATAATTTGTAAGTGAGCATGGAATAGCAACCATAAGGAATCAAAAACAATTAATTGATCGTAAGGAAGCGCAATTAGTGATTGTGATGGCTAATGACTTGGCCAAACTAAGTCCTAGCAAAGCACATATTATTATTACTATTATCCATTCTAAGATAAATTTTAATATAATAAGTGAAAGACATCTCGGTTAATCATTTTGGACCTATCTTCAGTTACCATTAACTAATCATAAGCCCTCTTTGGTAAGGAAGCAAACATAATGTCAAGCCCAATTTTTTAGTGAATATTTGCCACAGTTGATTGTACTTTAGTATTAAAATTGACTAAAGCCAGAGAAAAACTGGCTAAACAAGAGCTTTGGTATTTTCTTCACTGGTGGGGAAAAACCTTTTCCGCACAACCCTAGAGGTTGGTTCATTTCCCATTTAAAAGGGGGGGAAAGATGCCACTAGAGTTGTTTAAACTTTACAACATAGTACAGTACCACTGCACTACATAAACAGAAAAAAATCATTACTCTTGGAAGGGCACAAAATCTAAAGGAGAGATGAATTAAATGATGAAGCGCTTGACAGCATGAGCATGAGCTAGTAATGGCGGAGACGACGAAATGAACGGCTATGGCTTAGGCTAGTTACACACTGCCATTGCCTGCCCAATCTGCGCCCAATTGGTGGGCACAAGAAAAGTCGACTTGGGCAGCCATCACCTGCTTACACACGAAGCGGCGAACACTTTTTGTGGTCATTAAGTGTCCATCTTCCATCCGCAATCATTGATTGATAAAATTAAAAGCATTACAAAACTATAAAAAAGTGACTAATAGAACTAAAAGCATTACAAAACTTTTAAAAAATGGCTTATAACACTAATGCAAATTAGTAATGAAAAAGAGAGCAGGGGAGTTGAACCCCTTTACCATGCTATTGAGGCATGGCTCTACCCATCTCTCTGCAGAAAGGTTGAAAGAGGGAAATTTTTTTAGCACACCACCCCTCTTTCCACCTTTCCACCTGCACTGTAGATACTACAGAAGTTTACTCATCATTGTCTTTGTCGCCGATTTCCTCCGCAGAGTCAGAATCACCAAAGACTATTCTCACATTTGCATTCTCCTTCTCTTGAAACATGGCTCGAGCAATGCTGTCTCTTCGAGATGCCCCCCTAGGATGGCTTGTTGCTTGGCTCTGCTACTTGAGCTCTTTGTATTGCTTGCATGGTACCTATGTTAGTTAGCGTTGTAACCTCTACTAATCCATTCCTCAAACTATTTTGCTGGTTCATATCTTGACAAGATGCATTACTTTCTCTCTCAAGTTCCGATGTCACTTCATGTATCCATGCATTATCAAAACTATCTCCATGGACAATGCATATATTATGTAGAACAAGGCATGCTGCCACCATCTTCGGGACATTTTGTAAAAGCATCTCACATCTCTTCAACAATATACAAAATCGTGCTTTAAGGATGCCAAATGCCCTTTCAATTGGCATATGAGTACTTGATTGTTTGTAATTCCAATGATAATGTTCTAAAGATAGTCCATCCTTACCACCCTTGAAAGGAGGGAGCATCAAAAAGCGTGCAAGATAAGCACAATCATCTAGTAGACAGTATTGTCCCAAAGCTTTGTTTTTGCATTATTTTCCTAGGTGTGAACTTTGAAAAACATTCCAATCGTACATAGAACCTGCTCAGCCAACATCATAGTCCCAAACAACACAATTGGCTGCCACACTTATTTGTAGAATAATTGATTGGAAGCCCTTCCTATTAAACTATTCTTTATGGTTCTCTCTTGGGGCAATGATGGGAATATGACTACCATCTACTGCACCAACAACATAAGGTATACCTCGAAGGGCCTGAAATGCATTTGCATTTTTTTGCATTTTTTGTGATGTTGGCCACTTTATGTACATACCATGCAATCCACATGCGGCCAGTGCATCACAAAAGTCAAGAACAACCATCTATGTAAATGAAGTTGAGACTCCGTACAAATCAGCTATGAGTCCCAAATTTGAACTGCTCACCAAGTCATGTAGAGCCACACGGACCCGCTTCTCCATAGGTATTGCTCTTCTATAGTTCGTGTTCTTGTGTCGTAGTTGTGGTGCTAACTTTGCGAGATGAGATATTCAAATGTACTCCTGCTAGGTCATAACCTGCTTTTGAACATTCGGTTTGAATAACTCCCCAGAAGCCCCTACTCCATAAAAGTTTGTGGTCTTGGATAGGCATAGCATGACCATCAATCATGCCTTCACTGACCTATCCTAGCTCGACGTGCAACGTAACCACGAGCCATGCACTCCATCAAAGTATGCAATTGCATACTGTCATCGTCCCCGTCATCCAAATCACTTAACAATAGCTAAAACATTTCCATGATAGCAACTATAACACCCATGACACACATTATCAAAAGACTTTCGTCGTCCATTCACCTATCAAAAGATTTTATGAAACATTATGAGACAATTGAAGAGAGATGTATAGGTAGACTAAATTTATTTATTTTTTTAAGTTCCAAATTCATCTATATTTCAAACCATCATTCTTTTTTAAGACTTTTGATTACATCTAACAAACCAGATACAGAGGAGGCAAGTGTATCCATGATAATGAGCTTGCGCTCTTCAAATGCTTTCTTTTCCTCTAGGTTTGATTTTTGGTTGGCTAATATAGATCGAGTAGTGCTAGCCATGTCACTAAGAGACTCCTCTATCTTTCTACCCTTCTTATTGTGTGCTCCTTAGCTGGTCATTTGATCTTGCCTGATCTTCAAAGGCTCATTGAATCCAATGTCTTCCTGGGTGTGGTCACCTGGATCATTGGAGACTGATGTAGTGTTGTCTTTTGGAGAAGACAACCCACGAACAGATGAGGCATTGTGCATCATTGACAACATTTGCACGATTCTATATATATTCATCCATAAGATCATACCATTAACAAATGATCCTACGATCATTGCCTGATATCTCATTGTGGGCCTTTTCTTTCTATATGACTCATAAACGCTTCCCCATCATTTTTTGCATGCCTCACCATCTTTGTCAAACTCTGAAAATAGTGATGCTAGTTGTGTGGCTATCTTGGACCATATATCCACTCCTTGCTTCAGTAGCATTGAGAACTCCACACTCATGGATCCTCGAATGTGAATCAATTGTATTGTCCATGCATCCTTTCACTACGCAAATGGTTTTTTTGTGGTTGTTGAATGATCTTGTGTCTTAGGTCCGTCATCCTAATTCTTTCCTTTCCGCGCCCTCTTTGCTTTAAGAGGTTTTGGCACATCAAACTTAGATGAGGTTCGCCGTGGACGTTGATTGTTGGCATTCTCAGAAGATGGCACCATTGGTTCTTGAGTTTGAACCAACTCAACCTCTTCACATGTGTCCTGGATTGCATCACATGAACTTATTGCTTGTGATTCTTTGTTGTGGTGATGCTGATGCTAGGAGGCATATTCCATGGTGGATTCCATGAGTTTTTGCGGTGGATTCAGTAAAATTATATTTATTTATTGGGGCGTGTATACAAGGATTCCTTGTGCGAAAAGTTGATGGGGATGCCTATCCTTTTCGTGCGTCACGTTAATTTAATGTGCAAGTGGGTGATTCCATAGCGGGTGATTTTGCAAAATACATATTTAAATTAATGGATGTTTATAAGTTTAGAGTGTGCACTCATATTAAATTAAGGTTAGGATAAAGTTCCAACCTATTTATTTATTTTGTAGCTAAAGACTGCTAGGTATTCACTTTTTTCAGTTTAATTTTATTATTTTCTAACAATTGTGAATGCTTCAGTTGATGTGTAGAGTAGGTGGTGGTGGCGCTAGGAAGCATTGGGCGATAGCGTGTATTCAAGTTATTTAGAAGCAACTATCATTTTTTATAAGCGTGTGTCTTAAGCGTGGCGCTAATATTTATTTTGACGTGCTTATTTATTGAAGTACTTGACATATATTTATTATTTTGTATGTGTATGGGTGCATGATTTAAATATTCATTATTGGTCATTGTATTTAGGCACAGCCCGACTCTTGGGCGCCCAAGCGCTTTATTCTTTATTCGGAAAAAGGCAAACACAAAAGCTAAAGCATGCTAATTGTAAATCTAGGTTGTTTTTTATCTTAGAGATGAATAAAATATAAAATACATGCTTTGTGGAGCGCTCACACAAGGCATGGGGGAGATTGTACCCAATTGGTCTTCTTGCTTCATGTCGTGCAAGCCTATTCTCTTGGATTTTGAGCAAAAAGTAGAGTTCTTTGTTCTTGGGGACCTTCCGGTGTTCGCTACATACGCATACGGCATCTGATTTGCGCACTAGGCGCTGAGGGGCCATGTTGAGGACTATGTGCGATTGGATGACGAATTACATGATTGTGTATTGTTGTGGGTCCCTCTACACCTGAATGTCTTGATTGTTGGAATGGTGCGAATTGAGAACGATGATTGTTCAAAGGAGGGCGGTTTGGAAACACATTCACAGGAATACTGCCAATCACACTATGGCTTGGAATGTGGCTTGGAACACCCAAACTTTGGCTCAAAAAGTACATAAAGTCATTATTGCATATTGCATCCTGGCTCATTTGAGACACGAACTGATGAAACTCCTCCATGGGAGTGCTCTCTTGAGAATCCATCGAGCTCCACCTTATCCATGAAAATGATCCATAATTTACAATACATAAATGGACAAATAGGTTTGTTGTTCAATAACTTTATTCTATCTATAACTATGAACTGTAAAGTTAAAATAACTTTAATGAAAACTAACTACAATATGTCAAAACTTATCAAGCAACTAGAATGTACTTGGGTTTTTACAAAAAAATAATTTACTTTGCAAATATGTAATATGAGCTTGGCTATACCATGATGCCACCTATCTAATATTCTTGCATAACTTTACAAGACGCATATTCTTAAGAATGTTGTTAGCACATGCTTAGGAACACATGCCTAAGGTTACATCTATTGTCGCTTAGAGTCATCATTCAAAAGGGTTTGTCATGGGTGCCATTTTCCTTAACCCATAGTTTCCACCAAGGTTGCACCTGTTTGCTTGACATGTATGCCATGTTGTTCAATGCCTTCTAAAATATCTTTTATGTATGAAAAATAAGATCATGTATATTGCTTGACCTCAATTTAGAGCACTTACATAATGGCTAATGTTTTGAAACATCAATTTTTGCCTACTTTAAATTCAAAACAAGAGCCAATGCATAATCCTACAAAAATATGTTATTGTGATAGCCAGTGTGTAAGTACCAACAAATTTAACTATAAGTGATAATAAGTTGTCTTGTGAGCTTTGTGCACCAAATAATCATTCATGGCTTAATGGGCTAACAACATTCTCATGAAAACCTTTCAAATATGTTGAAGTTATGGAGTAGCATTGTATTGATATCCAAAAACCCTAGACCGGCTACATTCCATTCATGAATGATGCATGATGTATTACTCTCTTGTGCAAAAAAGAGAGAGCAAGAGACACCATTGATGCATGATGCATAGTTCACAATTATGGCGTGGGCAATACATGTTTAATCATTCCAGAACTTCAAATTATCATCATTCTAGAAATTCAGACCATGATGCATCATTCCAAAAATACAATTACGGCACAATTATCATGATGCATCATAGTGCAGGTTTAATTAAACCAAAAATTCAAAGTTTACAGGTTACAGACATTTAGAACATCATGCTCCTTTTAATGATGCATCATGGTCTAGGTTTACAGGTTGCAAAAGCTCATTTGGATTTGCAAGTTACATTCCATTGATGATTGATGCATGATGCATTGCTCTCTTGTGCAGGAGAGAGAAGAGAGAGAGAGAGAGAGAGAGAGAGAGAGAGAGAGAGAGAGAGAGAGAGAGAGATGCATATTTCATGATTATGGTGCGAGCAATAAAGGTTTAATCATTCTAGAAATTCAGATTATCATCATTCCAGAATTACAAAACATGATGCATCATGCCGAAAATACACTTATGGCATGATTATCATGATGCATCATGGTGCAGGTTTTATTAAACCGAAAATTCAGAGTTTACAAGTTACAGATATTCAGAAAATCATGCTCCTTTTAATGATGCATTATGTTCAAAAGTTTACAGGTTACAAAAATTCATTCAAATTTGCAGGTTACATTCCATTGATGATTGATGCATGATGCATTGCTCTCTTGTGCAAGAGAGAGAGAGAGAGAGAGAGAGAGAGAGAGAGAGAGAGAGAGAGAGAGAGAGAGAGAGAGAGAGAGAGAGAGAGAGAGAGAGAGAGAGAGAGAGAGAGAGAGAGAGAGAGAGAGAGAGAGAGAGAGAGAGCATTCATGCATGATGCATATTTCACGATTATGGCGCGAGCAATACAGGTTTAATCATTCTAGAAATTTGGATTATTATCATTTCAGAAAATCCGGAACATGGTGCATCATTCCAAAAACACAATTAAAGCATGATTATCATGATGCATCATGGTGCATGTTTAATTAAATCGGACATTCAGAGTTCAAAGTTACAGACATAAGGAGCAATGAAGGACATGCTGAGCAATGAAGAAGATGATACATGAGAAAAGATAAAGGATGTTGCTAGAGAGGTATTGGGCCGCATAGAGCTCTGATGTGGGTCATTTTCTAATCAGTACATGGATAGCTGAGAGTTCCATGTGGGAAGGACTAATAAAAGAAAAGTAATAATAAGGCCAACAAACACATGATCATCTAGAGCACTTGTGGCCTAGTTGCTTTTGAGAATGTGAACAATAGCAAAGAAATTGATGAGTTTTATTTGTAGGTTACATTCCAACGATTATGCATGATGCATTGCTCTCTTGTGGAGGAGAGAGAAAGAGAGAGAGAGAGAGAGAGAGAGAGAGAGCATTCATGCATGATGCGTGTGCGAGAGAGAGAGAGAGAGGAGCATACCTTGATCCACTACAAGATGTTCTCCTCTGTGTAGGCATGGCATCTCTGTTCATGTTTTTAAAAAGCAGTGATTAGCAAACAGTGACGATCATCACCAACAGAGCAACTATCAACAACGGCTCTAGGTGCAACAGACTTCTTGCTCGACCAATAGGCAAGCAACAGAGGAGCCCACCTCACCCACGGACGAGATCAGACTAGGGAGCTCCCCCGCCCTGTGGAACACCAAAATAGGGCGAGGGGACATTCAATAGCCACCACGACTCCTGCGATCGAGTGCCCCCGATGTGTAGCAAGGGGCGCCTTTTACACATGCGGGGCGCCTTTTTTTTCATTTTGGCCCTTTCGATGGCCAATTCACCCTTAACCGAGTGGTCCCTATCAAGTGTGTAGTGGGCCTTAATAACCATTAACATTTTTTAAGTTCTTACTGGTCATAATTAGTACCAAAATTCTTCTTCGTATTTAAATTCCGTCAGGTGCAAATTACAAGTCCTCTACAAAAAACGCGCAACAGCAGTGCGTGAGTTTGCAGATTCCAGAGTCTCTCTCTCTCTCTCTCTCAAATAACAGCTTCCTCAACGACACTGGCACTCATGCGAAGCAATTGAATAAGTAGTTTCAGACTTTCATCATGTCCGTGCACACTGTCTGTCATCGTAACGAAGGTCATCACAAAGGTAGAGAACTCTCGACCTCTTCTCGGTAGCGTCCAGACTGCGAATGTAAATCAGACGACACTTCAGCCGTCGAATATGCCTACTCACCACTATCTTCTTCTTGTACTTTTCAGTCATGTTTAGAAATTCGTATATACTCTTCTAACAAATTTCAGTGTTCACGTAAAACATTGTTGGTATCAAGTGAGGAATTATAGTAACAATGGAGGTGGATAACGAGCATATGTAGCTCCTAACTAGGTGTCTATAGGATTTCACATGCAAGAGCCTAAACATTAGTTCTAATAAAACTAGGATGTTAGGGAGGGGTGAGATTGTAAAATATTGTTGTTTGCCTTGGAAAATATGCTTGTGCCCCTAACCAAGGATCTATAGAATTTCATATGTGAGCGCTTAAATATTAGTCTGATAGAGCTGAGATGTTAAGAAGGGGAAAGATTGTAAACTGTCATTGTTTGCCTTGGAAAAATCAAAGTGTCCTTAGAGGCCTAATATTGTCTAAGAAAAAACTAAGATGAACTTGAAGATCTTAAAATTATATATATTCTATGTGACCTACTCGGCCCCAATCTTGTTAAGTAAATTAGCCTTATCAACTCTATTTTTCTTATGAGAATGAATGAGAGACATAAGACTAATGATGTACTCATCTGTGAGTTACAATTCTACTCATTGGTTGGACATTAAGGTATAACTAGCATTTCTTGCGCGCTTCGTATGCAAGAAATGTTAGGCCACTTTTTTGCGGCACATGAAGCTACCACAAAGCAACTTCATGTGGGAATTGAAGCTATCACGCTATCACATGGCAACTTCTCTTCCCTCACTTCCTCACCACACATTATATTTTGGTTTCATCATCATCTCTCTCTCTCTCTCTCTCTCTCTCTCTCTCTCTCTCTCTCTCTCTCTCTCTCTCTCTCTCTCTCTCTCTCTCACACACACACACACACACACACACACACACACACACACACACATAGCAGCCAGATTCCAAATGTTGCATGGTCGAGGGCAACACATGGGAGGTACAAGTGGCCAAGGACATCCAGAACCACCACAAGCCTTTGCAAGTCTACAAGAGGCCTCAAACCAAATTCAAAATTCAAAATCTTCTCTTTTCCCCAGTAACTTCACTTTCTCACAAAGAGCCGTCCTTTTTACATTCTCTCTTTTCCCTCCCCCTAAAAAAGAATGCACTCTCTCTCTCTCTCTCTCTCTCTCTCTCTCTCTCTCTCTCTCTCTCTCTCTCTCTCTCTCTCTCTCTCCAAACCTTTCTCCCTCTTTGTCTTAACTCTTAAGTAGAGGGTGCTCTCTCTCTCTCTCTCTCTCTCTCTCTCTCTCTCTCTCTCTCTCTCTCTCTCTCTCTCTCTCTCTCTCTCTCTCTCTCTCTCTCTCTCTCTCTCTCTCTCTCAGGGCAACGGGTTGGTGGCCGTGCC